>NC_053024.1:619805236-620018609 GCF_003073215.2 Triticum urartu
GATTATTGTGATGATACTTATGCTATAAAAATTAGTGATTATATTTATAAAACTTGTTATGGTTATGATTACCCCTTCTCTGAACATTACTCTTTTAATGTGGAAACAATTTATAGTATTCAAGTTTCCTATGATACTCCCACTATTCCAAATAAGAAGAATTTTGCTTATGTGGAGAGTAATAAATCTTATATGCTTGTAGATCATGAGAAGAATTATTTAGGTGCTGGTTATATTGTTGAATTCATTCATGATGCTACTGAAAATTATTATGAGGGAGGAATATATGCATGTAGGAATTGCAATAATATCAAGTTTCCTCTCTATGTGCTTAAAATTTTGAAGTTATGCTTGTTTTACCTTCCTATGCAAGTTGATTATTGTTCCCATAAGTTGTTTGCTCACAAAATCCCTATGCATAGGAAGTGGGTTAGACTTAAATGTGCTAGTCATATTCTTCATGATGCTCTCTTTATGTTACAATTCTTATCTTTTATATGAGCATCATTGAAATCATCGTGCCTAGCTAGGGGCGTTAAACGATAGCGCTTGTTGGGAGGCAACCCAATTTTATTTTTATTCCTTGATTTTTACTCCTGTTTAGTAATAAATAATTCATCTAGCCTCTGTTTATATGTGGTTTTATGTGTTTAATTAGTGTTTGTGCCAAGTAGAACCTCTGGGAAGACTTGGGGAAAGTCTTGTTGATCATGCTGTCAAAAACAGAAACTTTAGCGCTCACGAGAATTGCTGCCATTTTTATTTGGAGAGTGCTATTTAGTTAATTATTTTGGCAGATGATTAATAGATAAATTCCTCAGGTCCAGCAATTTATTTGAGAATTTTATGAGTTCCAGAAGTATACGTTTGATCCAGATTACTACAGACTGTTCTGTTTTTGACAGATTCTGTTTTCGATGTGTTGTTTGCTTATTTTGATGAATCTATGGCTAGTAAAATAGTTTATAAACCATAGAGAAGTTGGAATACAGTAGGTTTAACACCAATATAAATAAAGAATGAGTTCATTACAGTACCTTGAAGTGGTGATTTATTTTCTTATACTAACGGAGCTTACGAGTTTTCTACTTTAAGTTTTGTGTTGTGAAGTTTTCAAGTTTTGGGTAAGGATTAGATGGACTATGGAACAAGGAGTGGTAAGATCCTAAGCTTGGGGACGCCCAAGGCAACCCAAGGTAATATTCACGGACAACCAAGAGCCTAAGCTTGGGGATGCCCCGGAAGGCATCCCCTCCTTCGTCTTTGTTCATCGATAACTTTACTTGGAGCTATATTTTTATTCGCCACATGATATGTGTTTTGCTTGGAGCGTCAATTTATTTTGCTTTGCTTTCTGTTTGAATAGAATACCAAGATCTGAAATTATTAAATGTTAGAGAGTCTTCACATAGTTGCATAATTATTCGACTACTCATTGATCTTCACTTATATCTTTCAGAGTAGTTTGTCATTTGCTCTAGTGCTTCACTTATATCTTTTAGAGCATGGTGGTAGTTTTATTTTGAAGAAATAGATGAACTCTCATGCTTCACTCATATCATTCTGAGAGTCTTAGATAGCATGCTAATTTTCTTAAAATCCTAATATGTTGGGTATTCAAGAATAATAAAACTTTCTTATGAGTGTGTTGAATACTATGAGAAGTTTGATGCTTGATAATTGTTTTGAGATATGAGGATGGTGATATTAGAGTCATGCTAGTTGAGTGGTTATGAATTTGAGAAATACTTGTGTTGAAGTTTGTGATTCCCGTAGCATGCACGTATGGTGAACCGTTATGTGATGAAGTCGGAGCATGATTTATTTATTGATTGTCTTCCTTATGAGTGGCGGTCGGGGACGAGCGATGGTCTTTTCCTACCAACCTATCCCCCTAGGAGCATGCGCGTAGTACTTTGTTTCGATAACTAATAGATTTTTGCAATAAGTATGTGAGTTCTTTATGACTAATGTTGAGTCCATGGATTATACGCACTCTCACCCTTCCACCCTTGCTAGCCTCTCTAGTACCGCGCACCTTGGCCGGTACCATAAACCCACCATTTACCTTCCTCAAAACAGCCACCATACCTACCTATTATGGCATTTCCATAGCCATTCCGAGATATATTGCCATGCAACTTTCCACCATTCCGTTCATCATGACACATTCATCATTGTCGTATTGCTTAGCATGATCATGTAGTTGACATAGTATTTGTGACAAAGCCACTGTTCATGATTCTTTCATACTTGTCACTCTTGATTCATTGCATATCCCGGTACACCGCTGGAGGCATTCATATAGAGTCATACTTTGTTCTAGTATCGAGTTGTATCATTGAGTTGTAAATAAATAGAAGTGTGATGATCATCATTCAATAGAGCATTGTCCCAAAAAACGCCAAATAAAAAAATGAAAGGCCAAAAAAAGGGGGGACAATGCTACTATCCTTTTACCACACTTGTGCTTCAAAGTAGCACCATGATCTTCATGATAGAGAGTCTCCTATGTTGTCACTTTCATATACTAGTGGGAATCTTTCATTATAGAGCTTGGCTTGTATATTCCAATGATGGGCTTCCTCAAAATGCCCTAGGTCTTCGTGAGCAAGCGAGTTGGATGCACACCCACTAGTTTCTTTTGTTGAGCTTTCATATACTTATAGTTCTAGTGCATCCGTTGCATGGCAATCCCTACTCACTCACATTGATATCTATTGATGGGCATCTCCATAGCCCGTTGATACGCCTAGTCGATGTGAGACTATCTTCTCCCCTTTTGTCCTCTCCACAACCACCATTCTATTCCACCTATAGTGCTATGTCCATGGCTCACGCTCATGTATTGCGTGAAGATTGAAAAAGTTTGAGAACATCAAAAGTATGATACAATTACTTGGCTTGTCATCGGGGTTGTGCATGATTTAAATATTTTGTGTGGTGAAGATAGAGCATAGCCAGACTATATGATTTTGTAGGGATAACTTTCCTTGGCCATGTTATTTTGAGAAGACACGATTGCTTAGTTAGCATGCTTGAAGTATTATTATTTCTATGTCAATATGAACTTTTGTCTTGAATCTTATGGATCTGAATATTCATATCACAAGTAAGAAGAATTACATTGAAATTATGCCAACTAGCATCCCACATAAAAAATTATCTTTTTATCATTCACCTACTCGAGGACGAGCAGGAATTAAGCTTGGGGATGCTTGATACGTCTCCAACGTATCTATAATTTTTGATTGCTCCATGCTATATTATCTACTATTTTAGGCAATATTGGGCTTTATTTTCCACTTTTATATTATTTTTGGGACTAACCTATTAACCAGAGGCCCAGACCAAATTTGTTGTTTTATGCCTATTTCAGTGTTTTGAAGAAAAGGAATATCAAACGGAGTCGAAACGGAACGAAATCAATTGGAGAAGTTATTTTTGGAACGAAAGCCACCAGATAGACTTGGACTCCATGTCAGGAGATACGGGAGGTGCTCACGAGGGTGGGGGCGCCCCCCTAGGGCACGCCCCTGCCTCGTGGGGCCCCCGTGGCTCCTCCCACATACTCCCTGCACCCATATATATCGTCGTACCCTAAAACTTCTAGAACACACAATAGATCGGGAGTTCCGCCGCCAGAAGCCTCCGTGGCCACCGAAAACCAGTCTAGACCCGTTCCGGCACCTTGCTGGAGGGGGCAATCCTTCTCCGGTGGCCATCTTCATTATCCCGGTGCTCTCGATGATGAGGAGTGAGTAGTTCTCACTCGGGGCTGATTGTATGTACCAGTAGCTATGTGTTTGATCTCTCTCCCTCTCGTGTTCTTGAGGTGATACGATCTTGATGTATCGCGAGCTTTGCTATTATAGTTGGATCCTATGTTGCTCCTCCCCCTCTTCTCTCTTGTAATGAATTGAGTTTCCCCTTTGGAGTTATCTTATCGGATTGAGTCTTTAAAGACTTGAGAACACTTGATGTATGTCTTGCCGTGGATATCTGTGGTGACAATGGGATATCACGTGATTCACTTGATGTATGTTTTGGTGATCAACTTGCGGGTTCCGCCCATGAACCTATGCATAGGGGTTGGCACACGTTTTCGTCGTGATTCTCCGGTAGAACTTTGGGGCACTCTTTGAGGTCCTTTGTGTTGGTTGAATAGATGAATCTGAGATTGTATGATGCATATCGTATAATCATACCCACAGATACTTGAGGTGACATTGGAGTATCTAGGTGACATTAGGGTTTTGGTTGATTTGTGTCTTAAGGTGTTATTCTAGTACGAACTCTAGGGCTGTTTGTGACATTTATAGGAATAGCCCAACGGATTGATTGGAAAGAATAACTTTGAGGTGGTTTCGTACCCTGCCATAATATCTTCGTTCATTCTCCGCTATTAGTGACTTTGGAGTGACTCTTTGTTGCATGTTGAGGGATAGTTATGTGATCCAATTATGTTATTATTGTTGAGGGAACTTGCACTAGCGAAAGTATGAACCCTAGGCCTTGTTTACTATCATTGCAATACTGTTTACGCTCGCTTTTACCATTAGTTACCTTGCTGTTTTTATAATTTCAGATTACAAATACCCATATCTACTATCCATATACCACTTGTATTACCATCTCTTCGACGAACTAGTGCACCTATACAATTTACCGTTGTATTGCGTGTGTTGGGGACACAAGAGACTCTTTGTTATTTGGTTGCAGGGTTGCTTGAGAGAGACCATCTTCATCCTACGCCTCCTACAGATTGATAAACCTTAGGTCATCCAGTTGAGGGAAATTTGCTACTGTCCTACAAACCTCTGCACTTGGAGGCCCAACAACGTCTACAAGAAGAAGGTTGTGTAGTAGACATCATCTCTCTATTCGCATGGGACTGCGATGATTCCGCCGCTTCCCGACATCTTGAGGACATTGTAGCCATGATGGGTCACCGCCATGAACTTGGCCAGGGCTGGATACCCAAGGATGGCGTTGTATGGCAGGTGGATGTAGGCGACGTCGAAGTCGATGAGTTCGGTGCGGTAGTTGTTGCATTCTCCGAAGGTAACGGGGAGGCGGACCTGCCTGATCGGGGTAGTAGAGCCGCCGGTCACTCCTGAGAAAGGTTTGGTAGGCTGAAGCTGGTCATATGGCACTTGGAGGTTGTCGAACGTGTCAACGGACAGGACATTGAGCCCTGCGCCGCCGTCGATGAGGGTCTTGGTAACTTGGACGTTGCCGATGACTGGTGAACAGAGCATTGGGAGGACGCCTGCAGTAGCCGCGCACTTGAGCTGATCTGCCGAATTGAACGTGATGGGGCACCTGGACCATCTGAGCGGGCGTGTGGCCTCGAGCTTGGGGAGAACTGCATTCACTTCACGGGCAAATTGTTTGAAGATACGCTGTGAGGCTGGGGCTTGAGCTCCACCCACGATGCAGGCGATAGCGCGTGGCTCCTGGAAGCCCCCAACCCCCTCGTCTTGATGGTGGTTGCCATTCCTTCTGGGTGGTGGCGGTAATGGAGGAAGGCCAACGTTGCCTTGAGGACGAGCCTCACGAGGCTGGTCCCTCCAGGCGCCCTCGCGAGACTGATCCTGCCAGCGGTCCTCACAAGGCCGGTCGTGCCACTCCTGGCGCGGGCCACGGTCGTCCTAGCGTCCGCCACCACGTCCTCCTCCTCGGCCATAGCCCCGGTCGCTGCGCTCGGGGCGTTGACCGAAGCGCCCTTCTCGAATGGCTCTGAGCTTTTGACAGTCGCTGGTTGTGGGTATGCAGGTTATGGAAGGCGCAGAACGGTCAGCTGCCCTTGGATGACTCGGGATGGTCTCTGCCGCGCTTGGTGTCTGGCTCCGCCGCGAGCACGGCTGCTCCCTTGTGCTTCACGTCCTTGGCCTTGGTCTTCTTCTCCTCTGGGTCCACAGCAGGGAGCTCGAGGAGGGAGAGGCGCCCCTCCTCGGCTCTTGCACACTTGGTCATGATGTTGAACAGCCCCAAGGTCGTGCACAACTCCTCATGGATGGTGAGCTCCTCCTTCATCTTGACGTTGCGGACGCCGTCGGAGAACAATGAGATGATGGCCTCGTCGATCACCTTGGGGATTTTGATTCGCGCGCTGTTGAAGCGCTGAATGTACTTCTGCAGGGTCTCTCCTGGTTGTTGCTTAATGGGCGCAGGTTACCCGCGACCGGGGGGCGGTCGCGAGTGCCCTGGAAGTTGGCGATGAAGCGGTTGCGCATCTCGTCCCAGGAGGAAATCGAGCCTGGAGGCAGGTTTAGGAGCTAGGAGCGGGGGCCATCCTTGAGAGCCATGGGAAACCAGATCACCATGACTTTCTCGTCGCCATTGGCTGCCTCGATGCTCAGCTCGTAGAGCTGCAGGAACTCCGCGGGGTCGGGGGCGCCGTTGTAGCGAGGAGGCAGATCTGGCTTGAACTTGCCCGGCCAGGCGACGCTACGCAGCTCGGGGGTGAAGGCGCGGCAGCCGACTGATGCGTCTCCAACGTATCTATAATTTTTTATTGCTCCATGCTATATTATCTTCTGTTTTGGACATTATTGGGCTTTATTATCCACTTTTATATTATTTTTGGGACTAACCTATTAACCGGAGGCCCAGCCCAGAATTGCTGTTTTTGCCTATTTTAGGGTTTCGAAGAAAAGGAATATCAAACAGAGTCCAAACGGAATGAAACCTTCGGGAACGTGATTTTTGGAACGAACAAGATCCAAGAGACTTGGACCCTACGTCAAGCAACCAACAGGGAGGCCACGAGGTAGGGGTGCGCCTACCCCCCCCCCCCCAGGCGCGCCCTCCACCCTCATGGGCCCCATGTTGCTCCACCGACGTACTTCTTCCTCCTATATATACCTACATACCCCCAAATGATTAGATACGGAGCCAAAACTCTAATTCCACCGCCGTAACTTTTTGTATCCACGAGATCCCATCTTGGGGCCTGTTCCGAAGCTCCACCGGAGGGGGCATCGATCACGGAGGGCTTCTACATCAACACCATAGCATCTCCGATGAAGTGTGAGTAGTTTACCTCAGACCTTCGGGTCCATAGTGTTGGGGAACGTAGTAATTTCAAAATTTTCCTACGCACACACAAGATCATGTGATGCATAGCAACAAGAGGGGGGAGTGTGATCTACATACCTAGTAGATCGACAACGGAAGCGTTTGGTTGATGTAGTCGTACGTCTTCACGGCCCGACCGATCAAGCACCAAAACTACGGCACCTCCGAGTTTTAGCACACGTTCAGCTCGATGACGATCCCCGGACTCCGATCCAACAAAGTGTCGGGGAAGAGTTCCGTCAGCATGACGGCGTGGTGACGATCTTGATGTACTACTGCAGCAGGGCTTCGCCTAAACTCCGCTACAATATTATCGAGGACTATGGTGGCTGGCGGCGCCGCACACGGCTAAGGAAAAAATCACGTGGATCAACTTGTGTCCTTCTGGGGTGCCCCTGCCTCCGTATATAAAGGACTAAAGGGGGGAGGCTGGCCGGCCAAGGAGGGCGCGCCAGGAGAGTCCTACTCCCTCTGGGAGTAGGATTCCCCCCCCCCCCAATCCTAGTTGGAATAGGATTCGCGGAGGGGGGAAAAGAGAGAGAGGGGTCGGCCCCCTCTCCTTGTCCTATTCGGACCAAGGGAGGGGAGGGGCGCGTGGCCCATGAGGGGCTGCCTCTTCTCTTTTCCACTAAGGCCCATCATGGCCCATATAGCTCCCGGGGGGTTCCGGTAACCTCACGGTACACCGGAAAAATCCCGATTTCACCCGGAACACTTCCGATATCCAAACATAGGCTTCCAATATATCAATCTTTATGTCTCAATCATTTCGAGACTCCTCGTCATGTCCGTGATCACATCCGGGACTCCGAACAACCTTCGGTACATCAAAATGCATAAACTCATAATACAACTGTCATCGTAACCTTAAGCGTGCGGACCCTACGGGTTCGAGAACAATGTAGACATGACCGAGACACGTCTCCGGTCAATAACCAATAGCGGGACCTGGATGCCCATATTGGCTCCTACATATTCTACCAAGATCTTTATCGGTCAGACCGCATAACAACATACGTCGTTCCCTTTGTCATCGGTATGTTACTTGCCCGAGATTCGATCGTCGGTATTCCAATACCTAGTTCAATCTCGTTGTCGGCAAGTCTCTTTACTCGTTCTGTAATACATCATCCCGCAACTAACTTATTAGTTGCAATGCTTGCAAGGCTTAAGTGATGTGCATTACCGAGAGGGCCTAGAGATACCTCTCCGACAATCGGAGTGACAAAACCTAATCTCGAAATACGCCAACCCAACATGTACCTTTGGAGACACCTGTGGTACTCCTTTATAATCACCCAGTTACGTTGTGACGTTTGGTAGCACCCAAAGTGTTCCTCCAGTAAACGGGAGTTGCATAATCTCATAGTTATAGGAACATGTATAAGTCATGAAGAAAGCAATATCAACATATTAAACGATCGGGTGCTAAGCTAATGAAATATGGGTCATGTCAATCAGATCATTCACTAATGATGTGATCCCGTTAATCAAATAACAACTCATTGTCATGGTTAGGAAACATAACCATCTTTGATTAACGAGCTAGTCAAGTAGAGGCATACTAGTGACACTCTGTTTGTCTATGTATTCACACATGTATTATGTTTCCGGTTAATACAATTCTAGCATGAATAATAAACATTTATCATGATATAAGGAAATAAATAATAACTTTATTATTGCCTCTAGGGCATATTTCCTTCAGTCTCCCACTTGCACTAGAGTCAATAATATCTAGATTACACAGTAATGATTCTCACACCCATGGAGCCTTGGTGCTGATCATGTTTTGCTCGTGGAAGAGGCTTAGTCAACGGGTCTGCAACATTCAGATCCGTATGTATCTTGCAAATCTCTATGTCTCCCACCTGGACTAGA
The DNA here is from genome assembly GCF_003073215.2 of Triticum urartu. Taxonomy (NCBI): domain Eukaryota; kingdom Viridiplantae; phylum Streptophyta; class Magnoliopsida; order Poales; family Poaceae; genus Triticum; species Triticum urartu. Next base: position 619,814,201 of record NC_053024.1, read on the forward strand.
TCCCGGATGGAATTGAAGCGTCTCTTGATGTGCTTGGTTCTCTTGTGAAATCTGGATTCCTTTGCCAAGGCAATTGCACCAGTATTGTCACAAAAGATTTTCATTGGACCCGATGCACTAGGTATGACACCTAGATCGGATATGAACTCCTTCATCCAGACTCCTTCATTTGCTGCTTCCGAAGCAGCTATGTACTCCGCTTCACATGTAGATCCCGCTACAACGCTTTGTTTAGAACTACACCAACTTACAGCCCCACCGTTTAATGTAAACACGTATCCGGTTTGCGATTTAGAATCGTCTGGATCAGTGTCAAAGCTTGCATCAACGTAACCTTTTACGATGAGCTCTTTGTCACCTCCATATACGAGAAGCATATCCTTAGTCCTTTTCAGGTATTTCAGGATGTTCTTGACCGCTGTCCAGTGATCCACTCCTGGATTACTTTGGTACCTCCCTGCTAGACTTATAGCAAGGCACACATCAGGTCTGGTACACAGCATTGCATACATGATAGATCCTATGGCTGATGCATAGGAAACATCTTTCATATTCTCTCTATCTTCTGCAGTGGTCGGGCATTGAGTCTTACTCAACTTCACACCTTGTAAAACAGGCAAGAACCCTTTCTTTGCTTGATCCATTTTGAACTTCTTCAAAATTTTGTCAAGGTATGTGGTTTGTGAAAGTCCAATTAAGCGTCTTGATCTATCTCTATAGATCTTAATGCCTAATATGTAAGCAGCCTCACCGAGGTCTTTCATTGAAAAACTCTTATTCAAGTATCCTTTTATGCTATCCAGAAATTCTACATCATTTCCAATTAGTAATATGTCATCCACATATAATATCAGAAATGCTACAGAGCTCCCACTCACTTTCTTGTAAATACAGGCTTCTCCAAAATTCTGTATAAAACAAAATGCTTTGATCACACTATCAAAACGTTTATTCCAACTCCGAGAGGCTTGCACCAGTCCATAAATGGATCGCTGGAGCTTGCACACTTTGTTAGCTCCCTTTGGATCGACAAAACCTTCTGGTTGCATCATATACAACTCTTCTTCCAGAAATCCATTCAGGAATGCAGTTTTGACATCCATCTACCAAATTTCATAATCATAAAATGCGGCAATTGCTAACATGATTCTGACAGACTTAAGCATCGCTACGGGTGAGAAGGTTTCATCGTAGTCAATCCCTTGAACTTGCCGAAAACCTTTTGCGACAAGTCGAGCTTTGTAGACAGTAATATTACCATCAGCGTCAGTCTTCTTCTTGAAGATCCATTTATTTTCAATTGCTCGCCGATCATCGGGCAAGTCAACCAAAGTCCATACTTTGTTCTCATACATGGATCCCATCTCAGATTTCAAGGCTTCAAGCCACTTTGCGGAATCTGGGCTCACCATCGCTTCTTCATAGTTCGTAGGTTCATCATGATCTAGTAGCATGACTTCCAGAACGGGATTACCGTACCACTCTGGTGCGGATCTTACTATGGTTGATCTACGAGGTTCAGTAGTATCTTGTTCTGAAGTTTCATGATCATCATCATTAGCTTCCTCACTAACTGGTGTAGGTGTCACAGAAACAGTTTTCTGTGATGTACTACTTTCCAATAAGGGAGTAGGTACAGTTACCTCGTCAAGTTCTACTTTCCTCCCACTCACTTCTTTCGAGAGAAACTCCTTCTCTAGAAAGTTTCCGAATTTGGCAACAAAAGTCTTGCCTTCGGATCTGTGATAGAAGGTGTATCCAATAGTCTCCTTTGGATATCCTATGAAGACACATTTCTCCGATTTGGGTTCGAGCTTATCAGGTTGAAGCTTTTTCACATAAGCATCGCAGCCCCAAACTTTCAGAAATGACAAATTTGGTTTCTTGCCAAACCATAGTTCATAAGGCGTCGTCTCAACGGATTTTGATGGTGCCCTATTTAACGTGAATGCGGCCGTCTCTAGAGCGTACCCCCAAAACGATAGCGGTAAATCAGTAAGAGACATCATAGATCGCACCATATCTAGTAAAGTACGATTACGACGTTCGGACACACCATTACGCTGTGGTGTTCCGGGTGGCGTGAGTTGCGAAACTATTCCACAATTTTTCAAATGTACACCAAACTCGTAACTCAAATATTCTCCTCCACGATCATATCATAGAAACTTTATTTTCTTGTTACGATGATTTTCAACTTCACTCTGAAATTCCTTGAACTTTTCAAATGTTTCAGACTTATGTTTCATTAAGTAGATATACCCATATCTGCTTAAATCATCTGTGAAGGTGAGAAAATAACGATATCCGCCACGAGCCTCAATATTCATCGGGCCACATACATCTGTATGTATGATTTCCAACAAATCTGTTGCTCTCTCCATAGTACCGGAGAACGGCGTTTTAGTCATCTTGCCCATGAGGCACGGTTCGCAAGTACCAAGTGATTCATAATCAAGTGGTTCCAAAAAGTCCATCAGTATGGAGTTTCTTCATGCGCTTTACACCGATATGACCTAAACGGCAGTGCCACAAATAAGTTGCACTATCATTATCAACTCTGCATCTTTTGGCTTCAACATTATGAATATGTGTGTTACTACTATCGAGATTCAACAAGAATAGACCACTCTTCAAGGGTGCATGACCATAAAAGATATTACTCATATAAATAGAACAACCATTATTCTCTGATTTAAATGAATAACCGTCTCGCATCAAACAAGATCCATTAATAATGTTCATGCTTAACGCTGGCACCAAATAACAATTTATTTAGGTTCAACACTAATCCCGAAAGTATAGGGAGTGTGCGATGATGATCATATCAATCTTGGAACCACTTCCAACACACATCATCACTTCACCCTTAACTAGTCTCTATGATTCTGCAACTCACTTCGAAGTCCAACCACTCGACGGCCAGGAGACCTAAAGTCACTCCGCACGCTAACGTCGGTCATTAAGTAGCTTTTATGGTCATCATAGCACTTTATTAGGGGCGTTACCAGTAACGCCCGACCTTAATGTATTTGAAACCCTGCATAACTGAGGGCCGGAGGGGTCTGGCGAACTCTATATAAGCCACCCCCTCCTCAGTGTAAAGGGTTCGCACCCCTGTAATTCATACACACATAATCCAGTCGACCGCCTCCGGGCTCCGAGACGTAGGGCTATTACTTCCTCCGAGAAGGGCCTGAACTCGTAAACCTCGTGTGCTTACAACTACTCCATAGCTAAGATCTTGCCTCTCCATACCTACCCCCCTACATTACTGTCAGACTTAGAACCGACACCCGGGGGGGGCGCCCCCACCCTCGTGCTCTCTTTGACTCCTTGGAGTAGGGTCCAAGTCTCCTGGATCACGTTCGGTGAGAAAATCACGTTCCCGAAGATTTTATTCCGTTTGGACTCCGTTTGATATTCTGTTTCTCTCCGAAACACTGAAATAGGCAAAAAAACAGCAATTCTGGGCTGGGCCTCCGGTTAATAGGTTAGTCCCAAAAATAATATAAAAGTGGAAAATAAAGCCCAATATAGTCCAAAACAGTAGATAATATAGCATGGAGCAATCAAAAATTATAGATACGTTGGAGACGTATCACTGTGCCCAGACCCCTGCGCCATAGGATTTAGACCGGCGTGCTGACCTCTCTATTGTGCCGGTAGGGCTATGCCTGTTTTCTGCCAATGGCCAGCGCGCACTAGGGTTTAATAGTGTGTCACGGATACAACGTCGTTTTTCGCTGATCAAATCGTCGATGCGGTGAGGGGCGAGGGGAACCCTAGTCTTCCTCACGCGCCGGCTCGCGTCTCCTACGCCGCTCGCCACTGGCTAGCACGGGGCTGGCGCTGCGCTCTGTCCGTCGCCGGCCGGCCGGGAAGCCATCGCATACCGCAGCGCATCCTCTTTACTTCCCCTTTTCTTGCCATTCTAAAAACCCGCCTCCTGTTACTGTTACAGAGAGACTCGCGAGTGACAGCGCGTTAGGACCGCGGTGATCACGCTCCGTCGTATCTACTTTTCCAAATACTTTTGCCCTTGTTTTGGACTCTAACTTGTATGATTTGAATGGAACTAACCCAGACTGACGCTGTTTTCAGCAGAATTGCCATGGTGTTGTTTTATGTGTAGAAAACAAATATTCTCGGAATGACCTGAAACTCCACGGAACATCTTAGAAAAAATAATAAAAAATCCTCGCCAAAGATGAAGACCAGGGGGCACACACCCTTCTCACGAGGGTGGGGGGCGCCCCCCCTAGGGCGCGCCCTTACCTCGTGAGCCCCCTGGATGCCCTCCGACGCCAACTCCAACTCTATATATTTGCTTTCGGAGAGAAAATCAGAGAGAAGAAATCATCGCGTTTTACGATACGGAGCCGCCGCCAAGCCCTAAAACCTCTCGGGAGGGCTGATCTGGAGTCCGTTCGGGGCTCCGGAGAGGGGGATTCGTCGCCGTCGTCATCATCAACCATCCTCCATCACCAATTTCATGATGCTCACCGCCGTGCGTGAGTAATTCCATCGTAGGCTTGCTGGACGGTGATGGGTTGGATGAGATTTATCATGTAATCGAGTTAGTTTTGTTAGGGTTTGATCCCTAGTATCCACTATGTTCTGAGATTGATGTTGCTATGACTTTGCTATGCTTAATGCTTGTCACTAGGGCCCGAGTGCCATGATTTCAGATCTGAACCTATTATGTTTTCATGAATATATGTGAGTTCTTGATCCTATCTTGCAAGTCTATAGTCACCTACTATGTGTTATGATCCGGCAACCCCGAAGTGACAATAATCGGGACCACTCCCGGTGATGACCATAGTTTGAGGAGTTCATGTATTCACTATGTGTTAATGCTTTGTTCCGGTTCTCTATTAAAAGGAGGCCTTAATATCCCTTAGTTTCCAATAGGACCCCGCTGCCACGGGAGGGTAGGACAAAAGATGTCATGCAAGTTCTTTTCCATAAGCACGTATGACTATATACGGAATACATGCCTACATTACATTGATGAATTGGAGCTACTTCTGTGTCACCCTATGTTATGACTGGTACATGATGAACCGCATCCGGCATAATTATCCATCACTGATCCGGTGCCTACGAGTTTTCCATATACTGGTTCTCGCTTATTTACTTTCCCGCTACTACTGTTACAATCACTACAAAATACCAAAAACATTACTTTTGCTGTCTTTACTTTTGTTGCCGCTACCGCCACTATCATATTACTTTGCTACTAAACACTTTGCTGCTGATACTAAGTTTCCAGGTGTGGTTGAATCTACAACTCAACTGCTAATACTTGAGAATATTCTTTGGCTCCCCTTGTGTCGAATCAATAAATTTGGGTTGAATACTCTACCTTCGAAAGCTGTTGCGATCGCCTATACGTGGGCTTATAGACGACAATGGAGGAGAAAGAGCTTCGAGGCCGCCGGCGACGGCGTCGCGCGAGCACCATTTCTTCTCTTTTCTTCCTTAGACAGAGAGAGATGCGAGGTCGAGCCCGCTCCCCTCGCGCCACCTTTGACAGAGAGAGAGACAACTCATCCTGCTCTGCTCCCCTTCGACGACGGTGGCGCTGTTGCCTCCCCTTCGCCGGTGACGCGTTTCCCTTAGCGGAAGCGCGCCGCCGTCGAACGGCATGGCTGCTGTGCTCTTTGCCCCTTTCGGGGTAGGTTCTTCGTCCCTGTCGCCCCGGCTTGCCGATGCGCGACGGGATCGGAGAGGAACAGGCGCGGCCTTGTGGCGGCGCACTTTGCCGGCGAAGGCCCGAGGCCCTTCTCCGGTGAAAACTTTGTTCTTTTGTTTGATTTTCTCTGCCCTTCTAGGGTTCTTTGGGGAAGGATGATACTTTTGCTTTGAATTCTTTCTACCGAAAAAGATCTAACCCGATCTGGCTGATACCATTGATAGATTGCTTTGGATCGGATAGGTTAGATCATTCTGGTACACCTACCTTCTGCTGCTGCAGACGAACTCGATCCAGCGCCGGCCTGAAGTAGGGGCCGGTGATGGCAGAGAGATGGCGGCAGTGGTGGAGCTTCCCGTGAGCGCCACGCTAACCCTAGATCAGAAGGGAGTGTCGGTAGGGATTATGGCAGCGATTAACCTCGTAAGTCATGCCCCGGCCCCCACCTCTATTTATATAGCGCGGGTCACAGGGACCCACCAACCATGGTTTGGTTGGGCGCCCCCGATCAGGACGCGAGTCAAGGGACCGTTCGACCCGTTGGGTTCGAACGGGATAGAGATCAACCTAACAGCCGCCTCATCAGACGAGCAGATGGACGGGGTGGCTGAGCAGCGATCGGCGGGTGGCTTCTTCTCTCCTGCTCGAACGGCAGCTGGTTGCGTGTTCGATCGGGTCACGAGGGGGCCAAGTGTTGGGCTGGGCGCGCCTACGCCCCTAGCCACTTCTGAAATTTTCTACTCTCTTTGTTCACTTTTATAAGACGCTCTGGACATTTCAGACAGCTTGTAAAACAGCTTATTTTCAGTTGTCTGAAACGACTTATAAAAATGAACAGAAGGAGTAGCATATAGGCTTAATTTTTTTCCCCACGCCCTGGTAGCCTGGGCCCAGCTACGCCTTCGCCGGCAAGGTTCGGATCTGTTGAGGCCAGGCAGCAGCGAAAAGAGAGGATGGGGCACCTCACACCACCGCCGCCGGTAAAGATGAGATCCGTTGAGCCGAAAGGGCGGACGCCACCTTCCACGTAAGATCTTGCTCTTGGTCCTTAATCATTTCCTGTTTGTAATTTGTCGAAATCGAATTGTTTTGTCTGTTGACGGTGATTCGTAGCTAAATTTCAGTCCGATTTCTCGCGGCAAGGTTCCAGGTCACATCACGCCATGATAGTCCTCATATCTTGAGAATGCTGGACCTCTTACCATCGCTGTCTTGGTCTTCTTCTATTTCTTGCTCGGATTGAGATCGGATGTTGCCCCAACTTCAAATGCAGTGGTGCCCTTCAATTCATACTCCATTCCGGTCGGATCTTCATTGTCATTGATCATATTCGACATGAACGCCTCCTACGTAATCATGGTTTGCAAGCATTGGTCATGTGCGAAATGAACTAGTGGTCTATGCACAAATTTGATCGGACAGGAGCAAAAAAAATGTACCGACTCTTGTTCGGTCATTCCATCGAACATGTCGAGCGCAGCCTGAGTGCCGCTGGTGCCCGTGCTCATCCGCGCCCGAACGAGCTGCGGCGAGTCACATACGTCCATTGTCAGGTTATGCGTCGGCGAAAAGCTGTCCGGAATAGCCTAGCCGACCGTTGAATCCTCCTCTGTCTCAACGGCGTCAGACGACGTAATCCACGTCGACGCTCGGATGGAAAGGGTGTGGGGTGCCGGGCACGGCGGGGGAGACAGCTGCTCGACCATGTCTGAACCTCCCTGCGCCGCCGCCGCCTCCCTCTCTCGGCTGCCGCCGCCGCCGTATCTTCTGGGCGACGTTCTCCGCCTTGCAAGACGGAGCCGAGGAAGGGACGGCTACGGATGAGGCAGACTGCGTCTCCATCGCGACGGTTGAGGTCGAGCTGGATGACATCTACGGCGGCGGGTCGGGGCCGATGGTGAGGATGGGAGGGGTGAGGGTGGCGGACGATGAGAGCTCTGGCGCGGGAAAGGTTGAAGGGTAGCGGGAGGATGAGGAAGGGTTTGATGAATTTAGTGTAATTTGCGGCGGGGTCGAGCTGCCTCATGCTGCCCAGACGCCTCATGTCCGTCCCATATTTGGTTGGATACAAGGGAAGACAATAAGCCTGGTCATTTGAGGCTCATTTAAGGCGTTTGTCTAGATTGAAATTTCCCGACCAGATAGAGTATGAGGCGGCTTTGACGCGCCTGCAGACGCTCTAACATCTAACATACAATCATTCTTGTACTCATCGACCGAGCCTTCCCACTGCAGGGTTCCCAATCCTTATTGGAACACCGACCATGTTATGGCCTGGAGGCATTTCCGTTTGCCTACACCAGTCTACGTCAGAGTGGATCGTTCAGGAGTGTATCACTCATATCCAGAGCTGCCAGGTCGGCCGTTCCAGAGTTTTGATGCAATTGCAAGTGCTCTCCATACCTATGCTCGTGACAGTAGCACTGACACGTAATGTTCTGAGCTCTCTTTCTTTTTCGCTCTCAAAAAAAAAGAGAATCTCTTACCTTCTCTGAAGAACGTAACATCTATTAATCGTATGCTCTGTCTGATCTAAAATTAGGTCCAAGGAAACAAAAAAGGAGCGTCTTATACGTGAATCTCTTGAGTGGTCAGATGGTACGAGGAAGGTCGCCACAAGTTTGAAAATAGCCGAGAGGGAAACGGAGAATGTGCACAGACTGGTTGAAGCTTTACTGGACAAGAAGCACGACGATGAGGTTCGTTCTCTCTCCACCCCGCTCGCCCTCACTCAGTCCCACTACCAGGATTACCGTATTTTATTGCTGATGCTTTGTTTTTTTTTTCAAGAACATGCAAGAGCGCTGCATGTCTTTTCCATTAAGATAGAAGGAGAGGAACCGAGACAGAGGATCATTACAAGGTAATTCCGCCTAGGGGCCAACTACTGCAAGTACTAGTGAACCTGAAAAGGGGATCCACCTACAACCCTAGCGCTAATCCAAAGCCGGAGCTCCGCCCTAATGAGCTCTACCGTGGCGGCGGCCGAAGAGACCTTGCGTTCGAAGACGCGGCTGTTACGCTCGAGCCAGATGAAGCGTAAAGTGGCGAGGGTAGTGGTGTTGAGATGTCTTCGTTGGCTCGCCGGTGCGGTCTCCACCATGTTGGGCCACCATTCTACTAGCGGCTTTGTACCGTCCGGGGTGAATCTGTGCAGCCTCAGCGGGAGTAGAACGCGGTACCAGACCTCGCGCGCGAACACGCAGCCCAGGAGCATGTGGTTGACATCCTCGTCCTGTTGGCAACACAGCTGGCACAGTCTAGTGTGCGGCATGTTTCTACGAGCCAGACGATCGGCCGTCCGCAATCTAGCTCTGACCGCAAGCCATGCAAAGATCTTTACTTCGAGCGGCGCCCAAGATCGCCAGATGTGGTCCGCGCATGGCGCGATCTCCCGTCCCAGGAAGAAGGCGGCGTAAGTGTCCCGGGAGGAGTACATGCCGGCCACTCCAAGCCGCCAGGAGAACATGTCTGGCGCTTCCGAAAGAGTGACATGCCGCACGTCCTCCCAGATGTCGAGGAATTCGGCGATGGCCGGCACAGTTGGTGCCCCACGAATTGCATGAACCCAGGCATGATCATGCAGGGCCTCCGCGACGCTCATCCTTTTGCCGGCCGGCTGGACAAAATGAAGGAGATGAGGAGCCCTTAGCGCTAGAGCGCGGCCGTCGAGCCAAGAGTCGTGCCAGAAGCTAGCTCCGCGCCCGTTCCCGATGGTGCACCTGAGCGCCGCCTGGCCAAGAGACATGGCCATGTCCGAGATGCCCACTTGCAGGCCTGCCCAAGGCTTATCCATCACCGTTTTCTGAAACCAAAGCCAGCGCAACCGCAGCGCTTGGTTCAGAAGCCGCAGATTGAGCACGCCCAGTCCACCCAGAGGCTTCGGGGAGCAAACAATATGCCAAGCCACGAGACAACACCCGCCCCTGGCGTCCTCGAGTCCGCGCCAGAAGAAGCCCCTACGCAGCTTATCGATGCATTTGAAGAACCATGGTGGGAGGTCCAGCGCCATCAGGTGAAAGATAGGCATCGCTGTGAGTTTGCAGTTTACCAGCGTCAATCTGCCTACCCGACGGAGGAGGCCGGCCTTCCATGTAGGCAGCTGGGCAGCAATCCTGTCCACAAGGGGTTGGAGCTCTGCACGGGTCAAGGCACGCAGCAATAGGGGAAGGCCAAGGTAGGTGATTGACAACTCCTTGACGGCGCAGCCCGCCGCCTGAACAATGCCCTGCACGTCGTCCACACTGCAGCGGATCAAGGAGATGGAGCTCTTGGCGAAGTTGCAGCGAAGTCCCGTGGCTTCGCCGAAGCATTCTAGGATTCCCTTTGCCGCGTCCATCTCGGCGGCCGAAGGCCTGAGCAGTAGGATGGCGTCGTCAGCGTATAGCGATAGGCGATGGCGCACCCCTAGCGCATGGAGCGAGGAGAAGACGCCCGCTTCCTCCGCTTTCCTGAACATGGCAGTGAGGACATCCATGACGATGATGAACAGCATTGGAGAGACAGGATCCCCTTGGCGCAGCCCCTTTCCGTGCCAGAAGCTAGTGCTGGCCGAGCCATTGACGAGCACCTGGGTGCTAGCCGTCGAGAGGAGAGTGGAGATCCGTCCGATCCACCTTGGGCCAAAACCACGGTGCGATAGCACCTCAAGGAGGAACGGCCATGAGACGCTGTCAAAGGCTTTGGCGATGTCGATTTTGAAGATGATAGCCGGCGCTCGCTTGCGGTGGAGGGTGCGGATGGACTGTTGCACGAGCATGAAGTTGTCCAGGATAGACCTACCGGAGATGAAAGCACTCTGATTGCGGTCAACCAGCTTTGGGATTAGCGGGGCGAGCTCAGTCGACAATGCCTTTGCGAGGATTCTGGCGAAACTGTGAATGAGGCTTATGGGCCTGAAATCTTTGATGTCTGTAGCGCCCTCTGTTTTGGGCAGCAGGACGATGAAGGCCTCGTTGAGCCTTTCCAGGCCCCTACCATCCGCACCATCGAAAGCCTGCACTGCCTTCATCACCGCCTCCTTGATAATGGCCCAACATGTCTGGTAAAAACGCGTGGTGAATCCATCAGGCCCCGGGGCTTTGTCAGGCTGCATGGCCTTTATAGTGCTCCAGGTTAGGGTTTCAGAAAGGGGGGCCTCGAGCGTCGTAGTGTCGACCGCCGGCAGCTCGAGAGCAGCCAGGCGGAGCGTGTGCTGCCGCAGCACCGGCCTGCCCAGGAGGCCCTCGTAAAAGTCCCCTGCCATCTCACACATGTCCGCCCGCGATGTTGCCTCTGTCGCGCCACACTTCAGCCTGAATATGTGGTTTTTCCGGCGCCGCTGGCTCGCATAGATCCTGAAAAACGCCTCGCTTGCCTCCCCAGCCTTTAGCCACGAGATGCGCGACTTCTGCCGGGCTATGGTCCGCTGTAGAGACGCCAGCCCGAGCACCTTCCTCTTGAGCTGCTTGCGGAGTCATGATTCTCCGCTTGACAAGGGTCGGGAGTCCATCGCCTGATCGAAGCACAGGATGAGCTCGTTTGCCAGCAGCATCTGCTCTTGATGTTGCCAACCTTGGCCTGATTCCACCTGGTCAGCGCCTTAGCAGTGGCCTTTAGCCGTAAAAATAGATCCACGAAGGGGTCGGCTTTCGGGGGCAGCGAGTTCCAGCTCGTTGCGACGACATCATGGAACCCGGGAAGAGAGGGCCAGTAACTTTGGAAGTGGAACCGCGATTTGTGATGGAACGAGACGTTGGTTGACATGAGAAGCAGGCAGTGATCGGAGATGGAGGAGGACAAGGCCTGCAACAAGTGCCCTGGGTGCTCGGTGTCCCAATCTGCCGTGGAGAACCAACAGTCTATCTTTTCCAAGGTAGGGCGAGTCCTCTCATTGCTCCACGTATATCTTCGTCCAATAAGGCATGCTTCCTTAAGCTCCAAGTCATTTAGGAGGCGCCGAAAGTGCCCCATCATGCGCCTGTTGATCAAGTTGTTGTTTTTGTCCGCCGCTTCAACAATGAGATTGAAATCTCCTGCTACCACCCAGGGTCCCGCACAAGCCCCCCTGATAGCCCGGAGCTCATCAAGGAACATAGGTTTCAACGTGTCGTCGGTTGGGCCATAAACTGCGGTAAGCGTCCACTGGTTGCCCTCCCCAAAAATCATCTCCACCGTGGCAGAGAACTGGTCGATCCGGAACGCGAGCACAGTGGCCATCGTGGAGTCCCATGCGATGATGATTCCGCCGGCCGTGCCTTGAGCAGGAAGGGCCACGAACGCGTTAAATTTCAGCCCAAGCAACGAGTGGATCAGGCGCTGATCCACCCTCTCGAGCTTTGACTCCAGAAGGCACACTACCGACGCCGAGGCGTCCTCCACCGAGCTTCTCATGGCAGCCCCCCTAGCTGCGCTGTTGAGACCCCTCACGTTCCACACCATAATGTTATGATTAGCAATCTCCATTACAAGGCGTACAATCCACCAGTCCGATCCTCTAGAATTCTAGAGACAGCGAGGCCTCCTCAAGAGGGACATCTAAGGAGAAGAGCCTCACTAGGGCGTCGATGCGGTGTTGAGGCAGCGGGCTCCGAAACAGCTCCGCATATTTCTGCAGGCAGTCCACCGGTGGCTCATCCTCCAGCTCACAGATGCCCATCTTGGACATCAAGACCCGTTGGGCCTGTTTGATGTACGACGACGGCAGGGATTTGGCACTTTGCTGCAACCTCGCGCTGCGGCAACAAAGTTCGTCCGGAATGATTGGCCTCTTGCGCCGGCCACGCTACACATCAGGGAGCGGTAAGAGGGGGGCCTGTATGTGATCACGGATCTGAGATAGGACCTGCTCGAGCACGGTAGGCGGGGTGGACGGGCCGGATGCAGAATCTCGAGCGGGGGTGGCCAGCATATGGGGTGACGAAGCGGGATCAAAGGGGCTGCTGCATGGGGGTGTAGCTGGGTGGGCCAGAGCTGCATGGGTACTTATTGGTGAAAGCCCGCGTGGGTCTGCCTGGGGAGAGCAGCGCGCATGCAGCGGGGAGACCGATGCCTCGAAGGCGGGGCCAAGGTCAACTGAGAGGCGGACCCCGCCCGAGCCGGTGCTGCGGACCGCCCAGGAGGCCGACCAGGAGGCAGCAGAAGCATCACGAGAGCGCCCGCGCGCCCCTGCCGAACTGCCACGTAGAGCAGCAATCATACTGCCCACCTCCGCGGATTGGACGGACGAGCCGCTACATGCAGAGGGAGTGCGTCCAACATCCATCCGATCTATATCCACTCCGGATGACCCGCCCGAGGCGGGCCCGAGGCCGGTCCGTACCCGCGATTCCTGGTACCAGGTCCCAGAGTCCATCGTGGTCAAAGCCCGCATGGCCTCAACGGGCCCCATGGCAGCGCAACCTGGCATGCACATAGAGCCAGCCCCACACGGCGTGATGTCACCAACGCCAGCGCCGGCAGGCGCCCGCCGACGATGATCCGGAACCGCGTCCACCTTCCCGGCGTAGGAACGCCGGAAATATCCACCGCTGGGCTCCTCCACGCACCTCGCAGACGAGCCACCCTCCATCCAGCGTCCCGACGAGCCAGCATCGGGGCCATGGCCATCAGCGGAAGGCGGGGAAGGAGGCGGTGGCGGCGGTGGCCGTGGTGAGGAGGGAGGCTGCAGCGGGCGAGGCATCGCCGGGAGGTCGCCCACCCGACGGATCTCGATGGGGTACCGCAGGGTACCAGCGCGAGCCCGAGAGGAAACCCTCGGGCGGCCACGCGCCGCCGGCGCGGACGGCAGGGCCGGCTCCTCCACGAAGAGGAGCTTGCGGGACGGAATGCGGCAGAGGTCCGCCGTGCGAAGCCAGACGCAGAAGTGAGACATGTCGTTACGGCTCGACTTTTCCTCCGCCACGTCCACCACGAACCCATAGCCGTCTAAGATGACGTCCGCCGTCCTCCGCGTCCACGCGTTGGCCGGCACTCCGACGAGGTCAAGCGGAATGAGGAAGGGGAGGTTTACCGCCGTAGCCTGCGCCTGTCTAATCCAGGGCCTGAGCGTCAGTGTGAAGCCCGGGCCGTCCGCCCGACCGCGATCCGCCATGCGCTGCCGGAGGTGAATGGAGTCGCAGAGCACCAGGAAGTCCTCGGGGAAGAAGGCCCGGATGGACATGGACGCCGGCCCGACGTCGAACGCGGCATGAAGAGCCTCCGCCGCACTGGCCAGATCCATCGCCGGGCGATTTCCGACGATGGTAACCACAACCGCGCGCGCGAGCTCCGCCTCCAGCCGCTCCATCTCCTCGGAGCGCTCAAGGTAGCAGCAGGATGGCTCCTCCACCCGCTGCGCCGGCGGCAGCCTTACAACCTCCACCCGGGAGGGAGCCCGGCGAAGGGGATGGCGAAAGCCGGGCCATCCACCGATCCCTCACTGGAGCCCTCCCGCACAACATTGCTCCAAGAGCGCCCAAGCCGGACGGCCCCGGGTGGCGGGGGGCCCAGCGGCGGGGGCGGGGGGACCGCACCCAGCAGCGGCCTAGACGTCGGCGGAGAGGAGAAACGCTGCCGACGAGCAGGCGGCCTGGGGGAGCTGCCACCGGACGAGGAGCCACGTCGCAGCGGGCACTCCCTGGAGCTGTGCCCGGTGCCCTCACAGCGAACGCACTTGGTTGGGTTCGTGCACTCCCGCGAGATGTGGTCGTCTTCTCCGCAGTTGTAGCAGCAGCCGAAGAAGCGCGCCAGCAGCCGCGAGTGCGGCGGCGGCCTAGGGGCCGGAAGAGTGCGCGCACCCTGCGCGCGCGGGCGCGCCAGGCGACAACGCTCCCGGCGCCCCCGCTTCGTCCGCCACGGCGCGTCGCCGGCTGCCGGCACCGTCGGGCCGCCCGGGCCCAGGGGTCCCAAGGCGGAGCCCACCACCGGCACCAGCAGCGAGCGCAGGGGAGGGGGGGGGCGCCGGTGGGGAACTGGAACTGGATCCACCAGATCCCGAGAGGGCCACGCGCTCAGCCATGGCGCGGCGCTGAAGGAGGGGCGGGGGGAAGGGAGGGGGGAGGGGTGGCTGCCGGCACCGTAGCGGCGACCGGCAGGAGCAGTGGCCGCCGGCGCCGGAGTGGCGCGCGGCGCAGATAGCGAGGGATCAATTACAAGGGAGCGGAATGACAAGTCGTCCCTTCACTCACGCCTAACAATGCAAGATACTCGTAGTCGCAACGTTACTCGTAGTCGTCCCTTAACTGATGCTTTGTGCATGCAACGTTACTGATCCAACCCATGCTCATTCTAGGGTTTCGAGTATGAACTCAAAGATATTGTGCATTGGCAATCAATCTGCGAAGGTCCCAATGCATGGTACTACCATCGCAATATCACTATGAAAACTAAAGGAGTTGATGATGATGCGGGCAGTGTCAATCAATTCTTCGCTGAAGTCACACTTGATCAAAGCGATACGCCGGGATATTTTCTCAGCAGTTTCTGCAGAATCGACCCTAACAGCAAGGGTGGTGTACACTCTTATCTTAAATTAAGCATTTTTGGAATACTGTTTGAAATTAGCTGTTAGATATAGGTCAAAACATTGCGGCAGGATATTTTCTCAACAGTTTCTGCGGGGTTAACCCTGACGGCAAGGGTAGTATACACTCTTATATTAATTAAGCAGTTTTGGAATACAGTTTGAAATTAGCTGATAGATATAACTGCGAATGTGTTTCTGGTTATTGTGGAGCTGTTACTATTGACTGTTTGCCCATTTTGTGCCATCTTCTACCATACATAGCTTTATGTTTGTAATATCGCAATCGAACTGGTTCACACACAACCAGTTGTATGTGCTGCTGCAATCATGCTTTTTTTTTGCCACTTATTCAGCTATCCTCGTGTATCTGAGCCAGGCTGGTTATCTTGCACTTAAATGACAAATCTCACTCATATCTTCCTTTAGATGTTCACTGCCATGGTTGTACGAACAATGGAAGTATTCATCTGAAGCACCCCCCTACTCATTTTGATTGCGGCCACACTGATCTCTCCCTTGGTTATGATACATGTAACGACGAGGTGTGTCGCGACGCCCAGAACAAGGTATGGTAACATATATAATAGCTAGCGTTTTAGTATCTTCAGTGTTACTTACCTGTGGTCCATCTTTTGCAGTGGCATATTTGTTTTGCTGCGCCAACGTTAATTATGTGTTTTTTCCTCGGGTGCAGGAAGACGACGATGAAGAAGAAGAACTGAGAGAAGAGGAGGAAAGGATAAGAAAGTCATTTGATGTAATGCCATAAATTGTGTGGTAAAGAACCATTTTGTGGGAAATTGATTGACCAGTTGACTAATTATTTCTTGTGTGTTTATCTTCTGAAGTACCTTGACGATGTGGAATTTATGGAGAAACTCCGCAAGAAACGTGCTGAGCTCTTAGCCTTACATTCCAAAATCCAGGTTCGAGTCCCAATCTCCTTCAATTTGTTAGTGGGTGTATGTTTGTATAGTTTTTGTGCGGTTCACTGGTGTTTGTACCTCCTAAAACTTGATGATTGTATCTCCTAAAATCTGTTAGCTCTTAGCCAAATCTGTTTGGTGTTTGAAACTGGTCTGCTATTTGTTTTTCTTTGCTCTGTTTAGTTGTGCCATGTACAAGATTAGTGGTGCCGTTGCATGTTTTTGTTTAGATGACTCCATATACTCGTTGACCGTACTGAGAAAAGTAGTGTTGCTGCTGTGATTTCAGAACGTGAACCACTATGTAATCAAGAACCCTAGTTGGTCTGTAACAGGACTGGAATAGAACATCATGGTTGACTACCACTCCCTCCATTCCCAATTAGTTGACGCAGATTTGTACTAAATATGCGTCAACTAATTTGAAACGGAGGGAGTATATTGCGACTATATTTTTCGCCATCAGCCAAGCCTTTGAAATGTCGGTATGTCAGTCTTTCCCAATTCTCCATCTCTGATGTCATGTGGAGGCACTGCCAGTGTATGAAAGTGTTGAATATGTGACATCGCTGTAAAGTCGTTTAAATATTCAAATTTTGTGTTCTTTACTAGTTCTATCATTGCTGCCATCTTGTAGGAGGATGAAGAAACGACCTGTAAAGAGTGAAGAGTGGAGATGTCCCTGCTTATTATCACATGTTTTCATTTATGTCAGTAATTTGAACTCAGTGAAGCTTGCGAGTAATTGTTGTTTGTGAACTTGCTATCAAGTTAAACACTTTAGCTATTATGACGTTTGTGTGTTGTCATGTGTGAAGAAGGCTCTGGAAGACGGGTTAACAGCCCAACCCCATGTCACGGACGAGTAAACAGCGGCACGAACCCTAGAAACATCTAGTTGCAAATGGGGGCCCTCCTCCTCTCGACTCTGCCCTAGCACCGTCTCCTCAGGAGGCGGCCGGGGCGGCGCGAGCCCCTTTTCTCTTCGTCCACCCCCCCCCCCCCCCCCCCCCCCCCCCCCCCACGCCACCGCCGGCAAGCGCTCCTATATCTGGTCGGGTTGGTGTTGGCGGCGGCGGGACCTCCCATACCCGCGCGCGGTTCCCCGTCCCGGGGCAGAGGACGACGGCAGTAAAGCTCGGACGGTGGTGTTCCGGCAACCTAGAGACGGTGGCTGGCGGCGGGCGCGGTGGTGGCGCTGTGTGACGCCCCCGAAATTAATGGTGCACTAAACATCCACGCAGCATGCATGATCAAGATCAGTGACTCACGATATAATATCACAACACAACTCTATTACTCAAATATAAACAAAGAAATAGTATATTACAAGCCCTCTAACCAGGAATCCAGAAATAAATGCCACAATCCCTCTAACCATGAACATCAAAATACAGGTTGGTTCGCATGCTAGGAGAGTAGTTTTTTCGGTCCCATCGAGCCGACCAGTTAAAATCCGGACCAGACCGGATGTTCTTTCGGACTGATTTCACTAACCAGACCGGTCACAAATTTTGGGCGGGCCTTCCTTCTCCGGCACGGTGCGGTCCGGTCCACGAGCGGGACCCCAATCATGATGCTCCGGCGCATCGGCGTCGGCATGGCCATAGCGTCCGTCGCCATGGCTGTGGCGGCGCTGGTGGAAGCCGTGCGCCTCCGCTCGGCCAGGGACGCCGGCCTGGTCGACCGCCGGCAGGTAGCTGCGCCGCAGTTGGTGCTGATCGATCGGCTTCGCCAACGAGTTCACCATCGTCGGCTTCGAGGAGTTCTCCTACGACTAAGTGCCCGGCGCGCCACGGAGCGTCGGGCTCGCCTGAGCATCGCGGGCGTGAGGAGCTACACCAGCGGCACGCTCGTCTCGGCGGTTGACTGTGCGACGAGGAGCACGAGGGGGAGAGCTGGTTCTCGGACAACCTCAACCGGCTTTTTTTTTGCGAGGAATTTAGAGCTTTATTCAAACAAAAGCGTTCTCTGAACAGTCAGCTAAAAGACTGCTGATCAGGAAGCTCTTCTGCTGCTTTGGAGGTGCTCGGTTTCCTGTATTTTTCCAAGCGAGATACGTCTACACCAACAAATGCGAGCCTGTAATGTAGACTCGACGAGACGACCGGAGTGCAATCTGCATCTCGCCCCTGAAAAGTGAGAAGCCAACCGATCTGCATCTCACACTTGATTTCACGGAGAGACATGCCTTGATCCACACTCACAAAGTCACAATAATAGTGGGGCAGTTATTAATTCCATCGATTTAGACAGGCCCCTTCTCCATCACGAGAGACACGTGGATGGTAGTAGTGTAATAAGTACCGCCCAGGGCAGCTGTAACCTGCAGGTCCACCAGCAGAAGGCACACACTGAATAGATCACGCACCGGCACCACCTCCGGCCAGAGCGCCAAGGCGCGAAGCGATGGAGTCGGGCGAGCCACTCCCACGTCGCGACGGCCGCCGCGGCGGCTGGCGCGCCGCGCTCTTCATCGTCGGTAATCTCGCCGATCATTCCCCGCCGTGCGAGCTAATTTGTTTCGTCCTAAACGTCTCTCGCTTAATATGTGTTTAAAAGCCTGAACTAACCATCTGTGCGCCGTGCCTGCGTGCAGCCGTCGGGTTCTTGGAGCGCATCGGGTTCACCGGCGTGGGGGGCAACCTGATCACGTACCTGACCGGCCCGCTGGGCATGTCCACGGCGGCCGCCGCCGCCGGCGTGAACGCCTGGTCCGGGACCGTGCTGGTGCTGCCGCTCGTCGGCGCGCTCGCCGCCGACTCGCGCCTCGGCCGGTACCGCGCCGTCCTGATAGCCGGCGTGCTCTACCTGCTGGTCAGTGCTAGCACAAACTTCGCCCCCTCCCCTGTTCCGAGCATCTTTAGAGCATCATCCATGCCGCGCCTTGATTCCCTTGCCATTATTGCGCGGTAGGCGGTCGCGCGGCGGAGGTGACAATGATTTGCTCCACCGTAGAATTTCGCCAAGACTTCATTCTGGGGCGTGTGTCAGTACTATGCGAAACCTTTTGGAGTTGCCATCCAGCCACGGCAAAAGGTCTGCTTCAATTGCCGTCGGCGAATTGATGCATCGTCGCCTATCCTTGGCACACAACCGAGAAATGTCTGGATCGACCATCTCGTTGAGGTTCCAGACCGCGGGGTTAGCGGGGAAGTAACCAGAAGGCAACCGACAGATGACACATCCATGTGATGTGATGCGTACTGCTGCTGTCATTCTGAGATACTCCAGCGCTAGGAGCCAAGCTGGTCCCGTCCGTACAGAATTGGGCGTGGCTGGATCTCGTGAGTCAGCTGAAAATTTCTCTTGGGGTCAATCAATTTTGTGAACGTCAGATGCGAAATCAACGGACATAGCCTTTTTTTCAACCTCCCGCACATCTACTTTCTCCCCGCAGCCAGCTACCGCCGCCTCCTGCGGCCGGTGGCGCTCCCACGACCGCCTCGCCGTCCCGCCCTTACCTGAACCACTCCACCACCGGTCTTTCATCGCCCCCGGTCATCCCTCTAGCCACCCTCCCCTTCCCGTGTCGAGTTTTTTCTTCGGCGAAGCCCCGCCGCTGCCCCACCACGCCATCACTCTGAACCCTAAGATAGATAATGGGGTGATGACTTGTGAGCCCCTTCTTTAGCTCCGGCGAGGCCCTTCCTCTTTCTTCCGTTCAAAAATCGACCGACCTAATTGTGAAAATCAATCGACTGATATGTAGCTAAAATAGAAAAAAATAAATAGATACTCCCTCCGTCCAAAATGTAAGATGTTCTTACGTTTTGGGATGAAGGGAGTACATAAATTTTAATTTTCTCTAAACGATGGTTCTTGGTTGCCATATTGGTCGTCAGATAAAACGTAAGATTCTCCGTTAAAAATAAAAGATAAGATTTTTGGTTGCCGTAGTCTACTCTTTTTTTTTGTGAGAAACCACACTCTACTTTATCTGTACTGTTTGTAAGAGAGTAACATGCCAAAGTGTCCTTCTCAGTTCGAGCACAACAGTAAAAACAAATGAAAAATAAATTCAAAACATTCTGATTTTTGTGTGGCAAATACTAAGGAATGTTCGAGTGCTTGCAAAGTTCCAAGATGAAATCACATTCGTAGAAGTCGCAGCCAAACAAAAAAGCAGTGCTCCGAAATGTGTTCGGAATTTTTGGAGTATCATTTTTTCCCCATGACTTCCATGATTGTGATTTCATGATGAAACTATCCAAACGCCCAAAACTTTCCTCACTGTTTGTAAGAAAAATAGATTTTTTTTAAAAAAATAACCCTTTTCTCGATTTTACTATTTATACGGGAGCATGTGAGTCCAAGAGCAGATACTCTGGGTAACATGCAATCTCTTCAAATAAAAGATAAGATTGCCGAAAAAAAGATAAAACAAAAAAATTCTGTTATAGCACTCTATTTTACTTCACATATTAATTTTATTTGAAGTTTAACTTTCTGAAGTTCCACCAAGTTTACATAAAAGTATAATATTTTTTCAATTATCAATATACCATTTTTAGGGCATCTTCAACGGCAACCCGGTAAAAACCTCCCGCATCCGTCCGTGGACAGGGGTGACCAGTCCGCGAACACGGATACAGGAGGTAGCCATCCAACGTTAGCCGCATTCTGTCCGTCAGCAAATTCAAATTCAAATCTATGCTGAACCACACAATGCGTCGGATCACACCCGCCGAATCGCATCTCCGATCACAACCAAAAGGAGGCAAATATGCTTAGGTTTTACATGCACAAATTCAAAAGAACATCAGTCCGGCAGTCCGTGCATTTCTGCTGCTGCTAGTGATTTCGAGAAAGGGCTAGTATCCAAGGTGAAAATATCCTACGATACCATGTATCACGTGATACCACGTTACAAATTTTTTACATTTGTTGAAAATTTCTTAGTTTTTTTAATGTTCACAAAATATATTTCTACTATCCCCAAAAAGTTCAGATCAAAATTCAAAATACACATTAAGAGAAAAAGGATGAATGGTGTCAAAAAAGGCTGATGGAAAAAATGACACTATTCACACGGGGACTTCTATTTTTTGTTTCTCCATGTATATTTTAATTTTGGACTTGAACTTTTAGGGATTGTGGACACATGTGTTTTGAACATTCAAGATTATTTTTTTCATTTTTTTTGGATTTTTTTGAATAAATAAATATTCCCAATTAAAATGAAGACCCCTCTGTAATGCTTTCATGTGCATACTTTTATACAGTTTTGCTAATTGGTTATGTCTCAGTCGATGCTATATTCGTTCGAGCTTGTGTGAAGATTTATGCATTGTTTTCTTCTTATATACTATATGTCACTTGAGTGAGATTTTGTTAAATCTCTTAGTTGACTGACACCTAACCACACCCTACTTTACATCCCGTTACTAATGTTGATGATGAGCAGAGCTTGGGAATGCTGACGGTCTCATCCATGCTGCAAACGCCGCAACCTCATCCTGCCGGCTGCCACAGCACAGGCAGCACCTGCTCGCCGCTGCCCTCGGCATCATCGCCTGCCCGGCTCGCCTTCTTCTACACCGCGATCTACCTGCTAGCACTGGCGCAGGGCTTCCACATGCCATGTTCGGAGGCTTTGGGCGCGGACCAGTTCGATCCCAGCGTCGGTGCGTCCCGGAGCTCCTACTTCAACTGGTTTCACTTCTCCATATCGTGGGGCTACGCCATCGCGGCGATCGTGGTCACCTACATCGAGGAGAATGTCGGCTGGACGGAGGGGTTCGCCGTGTGCTGGGCCACCATGGTGGTGTACCTCGTCGTCTTCTTGCTCGGCACGAGGACTTACCGTGTAGAGCAGCCCGTGGACAGCAGTTCCTTGGCGCACCTCACCAAGAAGCTCACATTTGGAACCAACAATGCCACCACTGACACACAACGGTGAGTGCAAATTGACGTGACAGAGAGATGGTGTCATAGTAGTGAGTAATGGCGGATGTTTTTACTTGTGCAGGCTTTTGGCGACGGACCAAGATGTGGACGGCAAAGGGTTCCTCATTAAGCTGCTTCCTATCTGGTTGTCAAGCATAGTCATCGCCGCGGCCACCTCGCAGGTCTCCACCCTGTTCACCAAGCAGGGCAGCACGATGGACAGGCGCCTGGGCGCGGCCACGGGCCTCGTCGTGCCGCCCGCGGCGCTTCAGAGCTTCGTGAGCTTCACCTACATCGCGCTGGTCCCCGTCTACGACCGCGCCCTCGTGCCCCTCGCGAGGCGCCTCACCAGGCACCCAGCGGGAGTCACCATGCTCCAGCGCATCGGCGCCGGCATGGTCATGTCCTGCGTCACCATGGCCGTCGCGGCGCTCGTGGAAGCCAAGCGCCTCCGCGTGGCCGCTGACGCCGGCCTGCTCGACCGGCCCGACGTGGCGGTGCCGATGAGCCTGTGGTGGCTGGTGCCGCAGTACGTCCTGGTGGGCTTCACAGAGGTGTTCTGCTTCATCGGGCTGGAGGAGTTCTTCTACGACCAGGTGCCCGACGGGCTCCGCAGCGTGGGGCTGGCCCTGTGCCTGAGCATCTTCGGCGTGGGGAGCTACGCCAGCGGCATGCTCGTGTGGGCGGTCGACTGGGCCACGACGAGGGGCGGGGGAGAGAGCTGGTTCGCCGACAACCTCAACCGCGCGCACCTCGATTACTTCTACTGGATCTTGGCTGGCCTCAGCGCCTTGGAGGTGGTCGTGTTCTTGTATTTTGCAAACCGGTATGTGTACCGGAAGAATTCTGAGCAGCCAGTCGCCCTCCATTAGGGCATCAACAACTGGATGCACAACGGTGTCCAGTGGCATAGAAAGCTGCACTCTGCAGTGCGCTACAAACACCTTCCTACAGTGCATTGTCGATATATATAGATGCATATATGTATAAGCCTCCAGTTATGAAGAAACTCATAACATATGATGATCAAAAATTAATTTTATCTTTGTGCTGTACATTACATTACACGAGATGAAATGGGAAAAATCAAAGCTTGTCAAGCATCTATCGGCCCTGGTTCAAACCGAGCGACACAAAAGGGAGGAACCGAAGAACAGAAGCATCAACGCTCCCAAATCAAGAAGACCACAATAAACGCTAGACACAACCTTTTAAATATAGGCCGATACGACCAATATATGGGCATATTTATTGGTTTGGGAGATCTGGCGATGTAAACACGAATATCATTTTGTAAATATCATTTTTACATGTATCATCTGACATGTATTGAAATATCCACCGATATGGCATATATTTGGCCGATATGGCCACTGATATAGACCGATATGTAGATGACAATAATTCTTTATCAGAAAGTAACGAAAATACAATTATGTATTTACCACTTCATCATATTATCAAAGTCATGCTTAATATTTTGTAGAAAAGCATATATAACGTATTTTTTTATTTTAGATTAAGGATTTTGTGAATCTCTCTTAAGGACTTTCTTGATTAAGAAGTTAATAAAAGTAGAGTCTAAATTTGTTATGTCAGAGCATTGACATCAAATATTTTGTTTTACTAAAATGGTTTGCCCCCGCAAAAAAACGACATGTTTTGAACAAGAATAATGAAAACAATTCACATACATTCTCTCCAATATATTGACATATTGATAACCCACAAGTATAGGGGATCGCAACGGTTTTCGAGGGTAGAGTATTCAACCCAAATTTGTTGATTTGACACAAGGGGAGCCAAAGAATATTCTCAAGTATTAGTAGCTGAGTTGTCAATTCAACCACACCTGGAAACTTAATATCTGCAGCAAAGTAATTAGTAGCGAAGTAATATGATAGTAGTGGTAACGGTAGCAAAAGATAACAGTGGTAAAAGTAGTGTTTTTGGTATTTTGTAGTGATGATAGCAATAGCAACGGAAAAATAAATAAGCGAAGAATAATATATGGAAAACTCGTAGGCAATGGATCAGTGATAGAGAATTATGCCGGATGCGGTTCATCATGTAACAGTCATAACCTAGGGTGACACAGAACTAGCTCCAGTTCGTTGATATAATGTAGGCATGTATTCCAAATATAGTCATACATGCTTATGGAAAAGAACTTGCATGACATCTTTTGTCCTACCCTCCCGTGGCAGCGGGGTCCTTACGGAAACTAAGGGATATTAAGGCCTCCTTTTAATAGAGAACCGGAACAAAGCATTAACACATAGTGAATACATGAACTCCTCAAACTACGGTCATCAACGGTAAGTATCCCGATTACTGTCACTTCGGGGTTAACGGACCATAACACATAATAGGTGACTATAGACTTGCAAGATAGGATTAAGAACACTCATATATTGATGAAAAGATAATAGGTTCAGATCTGAAATCATGGCACTCGGGCCCTAGTGACAAGCATTAAGCATAGCAAAGTCATAGCAACATCAATCTCAGAACATAGTGGACACTAGGGATCAAACGCTAACAAAACTAACTCGATCACATGATAGATCCCATCCAACCCATCATCGTCCAGCAAGCCTACGATGGAATTACTCACGCACGGCGGTGAGTATCATGAAATTGATGATGGAGGATGGTTGATGATGACGATGGCGACGGATTCCCCTCTCCGGAGCCCCGAACGGACTCCAGATCAGCCCTCCCGAGAGGTTTTAGGGCTTGGCGGCGGCTCCATATCGTAAAACGCGATAATTTCTTCTCTCTGATTTTTTTCTCCCCGAAACTCAATATATGGAATTGGCGTTGGAGTCGGAGACGCAACAGGGGCCCCACGAGGTAGGGGGCGCGCCCCCCATCCTCGTGGCAAGGTGGTGGGTCTCCTGGCCTTCATCTTTTGTAGATATTTTTCTTATTTTCTGAAAAGTGGCTCCGTGAAATTTCAGGTCATTCCGAGAACGTTTGCTCCTGCACATAAATAACACCATGATAATTCTGCTGAAAACAACGTCAGTCCGGGTTAGTTCCATTCAAATCATACAAGTTAGAGTCCAAAATAAGAGCAAAGGTGTTTGGAAAAGTAGATACGTTGGAGACGTATCACATATCATCCGATATGTCGAAGCCAAACTGGCAAGAACCCAATGTCTGATATTTTGAACCTTGATGCTAGGCCCTGCCAATAAATATGAGAGGAAGGAAGGATTAAGAGAACCAATGGTTGGAGTAAGAACATCGAGGCATCTACGGGACCCACGCATATCCATATCCCGTTATCTAATTTTTGCTTTTGACCGCCTTAGTGCCCTTAGAAAAATCCCGTTGTCTGGGCTTTTTGTCTAAGAGCCATATAATTTTGTAAGGATATCTAAGACAAACTTTGTAAGGATATCTAAGACAAACTAACTTGCTCAATAGATATATATCAGCCCAATCATGATGTCCGCCTTTTCGAAGTCCATCCTGCCAGCTCATGCTTATTCATCATTTCCCTCATATTGTACTTCTACATATGGAAGGAGATTTCACGCACACAAGGGCGGGGGCACCAACCCCATTTTTTCTTTTGGCTTTCAATTTTCAATCTCTGTATCTTTTGAATTGAACGTCCAAATTTAGCGCCGTTTTCATATTCATGTTTCTTGTGACAAGGGCTTTGAAATAAAACCTATTTTGAATACATTTTGACGAGTTTTTAAAACTTCTTCAAGTTTTAACCGTTGGAACTTGATACAACAAACGACAAAAGTCACAACTTTCAGAAACTAAAACTTGGTGTGCCCTCATGCGAAATTGAATGACTTTGCGGATCGCGAAGCAATGCTGCGGCCGAGCACAGCTGATAATATGTGTGCCTCGACCCCTGCATGCTCCTGTGATTTTTCCTTCTACATGTTTGTCATGACAAGTAACTTCCATAAGGCTAACTTTTGTATTGTCTTCGAATCTAGCAACTACGTGCAACTTCCATATTTGTGTACTAGACCATGGCACATCAAATTTAATTAGAGTAAGTGTCCCTTAAATGCCTTCTTTCGTCTGCTTTACGGTGGCTTCTTATTAAATGAAAGACATCTCCACTACACTTGTGCCTTGAAACCTGAAAACAATGGTTATTATGACACGAGGTGAAATAGTTGATTTTTCTTCTCTTCCTCCCCTAGACCTACTGAAGTTGAAGGTATGTCCAATTATGAAAACAACAGGTCCGACAACAACTATCTATGAAGAATCTAATTTTTATCTTAGGATTTTGATCATGTGACTAATATGCTGGTGCACACATTAAACAGTCATGCCGACGGAGTGATATCAACTTCTTGTCAAGCTGAGCCCCCCCCCCCCCCCCCCCCCCCCCCCCCCACACACACACACACATCCCTCGGATTTTACTCTTGATGTTCTTGCAAACAATGTAACTATATATTGTTTCCAATCAATAAAATGTGTCATGAGGCTTCCCATAAAAATATGAATACCATGTAGTTATGGGTTAACAATGCTTAGAATTGCTAACGTAGTTAGATATTTTTCTATAAACACAATACAAATGCCATTAGATTTTGGAAGTCGTGTATGCACGATTTTTTATGTTGGACAACATTTTTTATGAAATTTGATAATAAAAGTATTATAGTGTCATTGAATTAAAAACAATCCAGGAATCAATCAAGCAATATACACTGTAGAACCTACTTCCTTGCCTTCCCATCATAAGCGGATAAGCCACATCTAGGGCAAACTCTTCCCCTCAAGGTTGCGCCGGTGCCTCGCCTCCGTCTACTAGTTTAGTTTAGGATTTTTTAGTCCTCGCAAGGGTGGTGCTCGGACGGATGATGCGCTTCTTCGTTGAGTTGGATTTTGGGCTCTGATCCTCCTCGAGTTTGTTTGTCTAGACGAAGTCAATAGAGCTCTGACATATATTTATGTCAGCTTGTTGGTCGGTGAGGTTAGGGTTTTCTTCATGTGTACATGATGCGCAAGATCTGGTGCCAAGCGTTCTGTACGGATTTAGGGGTTCGACGCAATGGCTACATGGCACTAGTCAGCATTGGCATGTGCAGAAAGACTTTTCGGTTTTCATCGAGAAGGCCAGGCTGACTCCTGTAGGGGAGCGACAACAACGACACGTCGGTGGCGATGGTTCTAGTCCCTCATTTTTGTTTTTACTCACTTTGTCTCTGAAAACAAGGCTTATATTTTTGTCTTAAGTCAAATGATGCAGATTATGATCAGATTTGTACGAAAAATCATCAACAACTACAAGCTTAAACATATACGCCCTCCAATTTGAATTAATTGACGCATCCTCTAAACAATATGTATTTTACATTGTATAAAGGTCGTGTCAGTTAATTCAGATAGGAGGGAGCATAAGATATGATGTATCTAATGATACGAATTTGGTGTCATAGTCTTGATAATCCTTTGCTACAAACTTTGTACCCTTATTTTCAGAAGAAGAAAAAAGTGCATGCTTTCTTTTAAGACATGAAGGGAGTATTTTGTTGAGCATTGTACTTTTAATGAACTTTATAGTAGATCTAATCCTTTTTAGCCTTTTTTCTAAGTTTTGTTAGGGTTTATGCCATGTTGAAGAAGATGAGGCGGTGGTGGCTTCTTGAATATGGAATAAGGTCCCCCGGCCTAGCCCTTGTCCTGGTGATGTTTCAAGCGTTGTTAGAAGGCGTGTGGAGGTTTGTCTTCGACGGATCTCGTGGGATCCGATCGACGTTTGTCTTCGGTGGATCCGACTCGATCCGGTCTTCGTTCGTCTACGTCCGTAGGGTTCTTAGCACGGCGACTTCCCGACTGTCTACTACAACAATGTTTGCCTGGCTCCGACGAGGGATGGGTGATGACGGCGGCGCAGCTTCAGCTCGCTCCAGTGATTGTAGCCGTCGCTAGGTGGTCTACGGACCTGGATGTAAATTTTACTCCTAATGTTCTTTGTACTACGTTGACAATTGATGAAGATCGAAAGTTTTTTCAAAAAAAAAAAATCAGATCTTTTTTTAAAAAAGTGTCACTTAGTTCATGTGAGACATGTGGTAAGCAATTAAAACAATTCAAAAAAAAAGTGTCACTTAGTTCTTTCTGCTGTATGGAAATTTAGGGAAAGATATTATCCATTGCGCCCTCGCAGCAAAGTGAGGTCAACAGTTTTCCTAAAAAAAGGGGGGGGGGGGGGGTCAAAGCAACCGGACGACCTCGGCCAGTGGAGAGGAGGGGAACAGGTGGACGTCCATGGACGCCACGGCGGATCCCCTGCTGCCCCAGCCGGCAGCCGCCGTGGACCACCTCGGCCGCCCAGTCTCCCGCCTCACCTCCGGCCGGTGGCCCGCCGCGTTCTTCATCATCGGTACCGCGAAGCACCAGCAAGGCAATCAATCAGCCATGCCCTCCCAGCCTCGATCCTCTTTGACCCGCTTGCCGTCGGTATCGCAGGCGTGGAGATCTCGGAGCGGTTCGCCTACACCGGCATCTCAGGGAACCTCATCGCCTACCTCACCGGACCGCTAGGGCAGTCCACGGCGTCGGCCGCCGCGACCATCAACGCCTGGAACGGCGTCGCGCTCCTGCTGCCGCTGCTCGGCGTGGCCGCCGTCGCCGATTCCTGGCTCGGCCGTTACCGGACCGTAGTCTGCGCCTCTCTGCTCTACATCCTGGTATGTGTGCCATACTGATGTGCTCTGGTCTCACGTGGTCGCAGCGAGTAGCGTGCGGTCTGGATCATCCAGCTGCTGATTGAGGCCGAGCACCTGATACTTGGTACTTTTGGATGATTTAAAATCTGGAAAAGTTAAAGCTATAGTTGACATTGACTTTGCCAATTGTAAGTCGAACCTTTTTGCCGGTGCTAATTTGGCATACAGAATAGATATCGCAAAAAGAAACGTCTGGAGTTCTGGAATAGAGTACGTAGCCTGGTACAAGAATGGATCTCTTGGGACTCTACACTCCTTCAAAGAATTCGTGCGCAATCTCATAAAACATAGGAGCGCATTCTAGTGAGCGTGTTACTAAGAGTGATGGTCTTGTGGTCTGCTTCACAAACTAGCAAGAAGAAGAAGGCCTCCTAAAAAGCTGTTGTTGAACCAGCTTAGAAGATGTACAAGAAGTAATAAAGTGCAGGGCGAGTTTGGGTATGCAGAGTTGCGGGCTCATGATCAAGTGCAGATTATGCTGTAACAGTTCTCTAGCAAATCTTGTTTTTGGTGTATGGCCTTTATCTTTGCCTTGGATTCCCCAGTTATATAATAAGTGGCATTAAGAAGTCTCTCATGGCCTGGCTTCCATTTGTGTTGCTTTTTTCCTTACCTGCCATCATTGAGCCGGCCTGGTCTCTCTCAAGCCTGCACTTTATTGATCCAGCACTGTTTTTCCTGATCCCCAGCGTACGGTTTGGGTGGTTTAGTGCCTCCTCCTTTTCCCCCATGGCTAAATAAATAGCATTGGAATATCTTAGATTGGAACATTAGAGGTAAAAATTCCAGTGATAAATGGGTGCATATTTACAATAAAAGTTAGGAATCTGGTTGCTCCTTTTTTTTCACTCCATTATTTGCTTCCAGGAAACTAAGAAAGAGTTTATGGAACTAGAATTCCTTAGGAATTTTTGTCCTAGAAAATTTGCTTTGGCAACTAGACTGAGTTACGTATGCCAAGTCCAATACCATTCCCATCACTATATCTGGTGACAGGGTCCTTGCCATTCACTTACCTTGGCCTCTCCTTGAGCACCACCAAACCCAGGAAGGAGTTCTCTATGCCTCCTTAGTTGTGCTCACCATCTAAGCTATGGAAGTAAACTTCAAGTTGTGAACTCTGTGCTTTCATCTCTACTTATATTTCATCTCAGGTCCCTAAAAACTACCAATGGGTTATTGATGAGCTGGATAAGTACATGAGGCATTGCTTATGGAGGCATGAGGATCTCCCAAAGAAAAATCCACCTCTTGCTGCCTGGTATCTTGTTTGTAAGCCAAAGAGCCAAGGAGGGCTAGCTGTCCCGAACCCGAGGGTGCAAAATGGTTGTCTACTGATCAAACACCTTCACAAATTCATTAACAGAACGGCCTCCTCAAAACATGGATATTTAGAACATAATTGCAGACCTAAGGCAGATAATTCAGCTACCATTTGCCATGGAAATTATCATGTTGATCAGTTGGGCAATCTGGATTACTAACAACTTTATTTTCAACAGAATTTCACCAATCCTCTATAGATGCAGGTTCAAGTTCAAAGCAGAAATATCCCTGTTAGCACATAGAGCCAGGAAGAAATCCCTTTCAGGTCTTCAATCCTGGGTTGAAGCCTTTTGTAATCTGTGTTTTTAGAGGCCTTGGGACTTAAACTAGGATTCCCCCCCCCCCCCCCCCCCCCCCCCCCCCCACCCCCCCCCCCCCCCCCCCCCGCGCTTCCTTTTCCCTGTACATATCCTGTAAATTTTGGACATTTTACAAAATATAAAAATACATACAGTAGGCAACCTACTATTCTTCCTCAAAGAAAATTCTGCAATACTTACTCAGGCATCATAGTACCTGCTTGACGTTTTCTTTCCTCCATGTAATAGCCTGGAATTTCCCCCCTTTTTGTAGTCTACTTGGAAAATTATTTAATTGACACACTATGCATCACTGTGCTAAAATACTTCTTTCATGGAATTAAATCCACCATCCAGGGCCTGGGCATGCTCACACTATCATCAATTCTTGCGACACAACTACCAGCACAACTTGGAGACTGCATGGATTCCGCTCTATACTCAACTTCGACTGCTCATTTACCTTTTTTCTACATCTCCCTCTATATGGTGGCCTTTGCTCAAGGTGGGCACAAACCTTGTGTGCAAGCATTTGGGGCAGACCAATTTGATGAGAATGACCCTGAAGAATATGCCTCGAGAAGTTCCTTCTTCAACTGGTGGTATTTTGGGACTTATGGAGGCACTCTTGTTACAGTTTCAATCTTGAATTACATTCAAGAGAACATAAGCTGGCAGTATGGGTTTGGAATCCCGTGCGTCGTCATGTCTCTGTCTCTTGCGGTTTTCTGGCTTGGGACCAGGACTTACCGCTTTTACCCTGTAAGAAGTGATGGAAGTCTATTTGGAGAGGTTCGCAGATACCTTTTATCATTAATTAGAACCTGGCATGCATCATGGTGTTTGAGGTAAGTTTATTCTAAATTCTGAAACTTCGTATCACTGTATGGAGTTCTTTGTTCAGAAACACTGACTTTATTCTTCTCTGTTTGGTGTGTGCGTGCACACTGTGATTTTGATTGGCAGATCAACCGATGATTCTGACTGCATGCCAACATCGACATCCAGCGGAGCCAAGGATAATGCAGAAATGATATGTTTCCCTGATGAAGCCAAGTCAGTGCTTAAGTTGTTTCCGATAGGGGCAACCTGCCTGATCTATGCAGTTGTTTTTGCCCAGTGGACCACGATGTTCACTAAACAAGCAAGTACACTAGATAGGCGGGTAGGTAGCCTACAGGTACCAGCTGCTGCCCTACAAAGCCTGATCAGCATGTCAATCATCATCTCAATTCCTATATATGACCAGATACTCGTTCCACTAGCCAGAAAATACTCAAAGAACCCCAGTGGTATCACACCCTTGCAAAGGATTGGAACTGGACTAGCCATCTCCGTGATCTTGATGGTTGTCGCGGCCCTCGTGGAGATGAGAAGGCTCAGGATAGCCAGAGAATATGTCCTAGTGGACAAACCTGAAGCGACCATTCCGATGAGCTTTTGGTGGATGGTACCCCAGTTTGTCCTGGCCGGTCTGGCGGACATGTTCACAGTGGTCGGCCTGCAAGAATTCTTCTACGACCAAGTGCCTGAGGATCTGCGCAGCATGGGCCTTGCCTTATACCTGAGCATACTCGGGGCCGGGAGCTTCGGCAGTAGCATTCTGGTGTACGCGATCGACTGGGTAACCAGCAACAGCGGAGATAGTTGGTTCTCGGACAATCTAAACCGAGGTCATCTCGATTACTTCTACTGGCTTCTGGCCGTGCTCAGTGTTCTCGGGTTGGCTGCTTTTCTTTACTTTTCACAAGTGTATGTCCACAAGAGAAAGGGCATTTCAGCAGAATGATGGTATGCGAAGGGACTGGCAACTGAGTCCTGAAATCCATGGGTTGCCGCCCATAGCCTTTTCAAAGTCCATGAATCTGGAAGATGGGCTGAAGCTTTGCTTTAGGCTGTTGTACATATATAATAGGACATTCTTCGTAAATAGGTAAAGTCACCACAGTAAGCTGAGGCGAATGATCAGGCATGCTTGGACGCTGCTGCTTCAGCCGGCCGGACAAAATCAGCGCTAGATCCCTCAACAATTACACTGCCAGATCCAATGAGAATTTCTGCAGGGAAGTTTTCCCTGCGCGCCAACGTCCTGAGGTGAGATATTAGTTTGCATACGGCCTGTCGATTCAATCTGTGAGGTCTGCAGCATACAAAGAATTATTGCATTGAGACTTTTGAAAAATACAGTTTCTCCAATGTCGCACAACTGTTCCAGTACAGTGCGAAATGCTGTGTCGACTCTTCTGTTCAGTACAGTGGTAAATGCTGCACTCAGTACTCAACGGTGAGTCCAGAGAATCACAGGTAGGAACCTGGGTTTTCCAGCTGATCGACTGGACGGCCGAGCGACCTGGAATAGTTGTGTAGGAAACTGTTCCCGTCATGGTTCTGGTGCTTTGCACGTTTTGTGCGGATGATGTTTGCTGATTATTCTTATCTGTTTTGGGTAGTGGAGTGGCAACGCTCCGAGCAGGCAATCAGTGATGTAGTAGCAGTTTGCAGAGAAGACAATTAAGGGGCTGTTGGTTCTAGTCCTTGCCATGGGCATGAAACCGTGGAAACCGGTAGGTGAGGGGCTCAGACGGGGTAGGTGAGGGGCTCAGACGGGACTTTGAAATTCCCATCTTTGCAAAGTGTGTCGGGAAGACGGCGTTGACCCCGCTGCCCCGTCCATAGGACTCGGGGAAGGCGGAAGCCGCCGCCGATCGGATCTTTTTTTTTTGAAAAGGAGGTCATTCCCCGGCCTCTGCATTGGAAAGATGCATACGGCCACCGATCGGATCTACTAGCACTTGAGCGGATTTTTCTTGGATGAGGAATGTAGTCTGGGTGGTCTATGCGATCGAAGGTGGTGGTGGAGTTGGACCACTCCAGATATTCTGCGTGGGTCGGTGCAGTTGTATAAACTGCCCGATGCGTGTTCTTCTGGGCTCCTCGTGTATAGCCTGAAAGATCATGTTCACTTCATGCGATGGGGCGGACTGGCGGGGTGATGAAGATCCAGCCACCCTGAGGTTAGCCACGATCGGCACTGCTTCGCATGTCAAAGGTGATGGCGGGACACGGAGGCACACATCATCGACGTGCTGGTTGAGGTGTAACTCGATGCTTTTGAAGGTCATGATAGGGAAGGGCGACAGGTTGTAGTAGAGTAGCCTCGCTTGTCGACAATGAACTTGAAGGGACCGAAGACGAAAGTTTGGCCCAACATGAAGTTGTTGGGCATGACTAGAGATTCATTCTGGACTCAGTCTCCGTCCGACAGAACACATGACTGACGTGGTTGAGGTGTAACTCGAGGCTTCTGAAGGTCATGGTCCTGATAGGGAAGGGCGGCAGGTTGTAGTAGAGTAGCCTCGCTTGTCGACAATGAACTTGAAGGGACCGAAGACGAAAGTTTGGCCCAACATGAAGTTGTTGGGCATGACTAGAGATTCGTTCAGGGCTCGGTCTTTGACCGACAGAACACATGACTGACGCGCCAAATGACGGTGCAGAAAACTGTCGGTAGCCTCGGTAGGGTGGAGAACACGGTTGTAAGTATCAGAGGGGTGAAGGAAATATGGCCTAGAGGCAATAATAAAGTTGTTATTTATATTTCCTTATATCATGATAAATGTTTATTATTCATGCTAGAATTGTATTAACCGGAAACTTAGTACATGTGTGAATACATAGACAAACAAAGTGTCCCTAGTATGCCTCTACTTGACTAGCTCGTTACTCAAAGATGGTTAAGTTTCTTAGCCATAGACATGAGTTGTCATTTGATGAACGGGATCACATCATTAGAGAATAATGTGATGGACAAGACCCATTGGCTAGCTTAGCACTATGATCATTTAGTTTATTGCTATTGCTTTCTTCATGACTTATACATGTTCCTATGACTGAGATTATGCAACTCCCGAATACCGGAGGAACACTTATTGTGCTATCAAACGTCACAACGTAATTGGGTGATTATAAAGATGCTATACAGGTGTCTCCGATGGTGTTTGTTGAGTTGGCATAGATCGAGATTAGGATTTGTCACTTCGTGTTTCGGAGAGGTATCTCTGGGCCCTCTCGGTAATGCACATCACTATAAGCCTTGCAAGCAATGTGACTAATGAGTTAGTTGCAGGATGATGCATTACGGAACGAGTAAAGAGACTTGCTGGTAATGAGATTGAACTAGGTATGATGATACCGACGATCGAATCTCGGGCAAGTAACATACCGATGACAAAGGGAACAACGTATGTTGTTATGCGGTTTGACCGATTAAGATCTTCGTAGAATATGTAGGAGCCAATATGAGCATCCAGGTTCCGCTATTGGTTATTGACCGGAGATGTGTCTCGGTCATGTCTACATAGTTCTCGAACCCGTAGGGTCCGCACGCTTAACGTTTGATGACGATTTGTATTATGAGTTATGTGATTTGATGTACCAAAGGTTGTTCGGAGTCCCGGATGAGATCATGGACATGATGAGGAGTCTCGAAATGGTCGAGACATAAAGATTGATATATTGGAAGGTTACATTCGGACACTGGAACGATTCGGGTCGTTTCGGAGTACCAGGGTTACCGGAACCCTCCGGGAAGTTATTGGGCCTCATGGGCCTAGTGGTGGAAGAGAGGAGGCAGACCAAGGTGTGGCGCCCTCCCCCCTAGCCCAAACCGAATTGGACTAGGGCTATGGGGGCCGCCCCCCTTTCCTTCTCTTCTCCCTCTCCTTCCCCCCTTCTCCTTGTGGAAGTAGGAAAGGGGGGGGGGTGAATCCTACTTGGAGTAGGACTCCCCCCCCTTGGGCGCGCCTCCTCCTGGCCGGCCTCCTCCTCCCTCCCTCCTTTATATACGTGGGGAGGAGGGCACCCAAAGGCACAACAAACAAGCTCTTAGCCGTGTGTGGTGCCCCCTCTACAGTTTTACACCTCGGTCATAACGTCGTAATGCTTAGGTGAAGCTCTACGCTGGTAACTTCATCACCATCGTCGCCACGCCGTCGTGCTGACGGAACTCTCCCTCGGCCTCAACTGGATCAAAAGTACGAGGGACGTCATCGTGCTGTACGTGTGCTGAACACGGAGGTGCCGTACGTTCGGTGCTAGGATCGGTCGGATCGTGAAGACGTACAACTACATCAATCGCGTTGATATAACGCTTCCGCTTTTGGTCTACGATGGTACGTAGACACACTCTCCCCTCTCGTTGCTATGCATCTCCTAGATAGATCTTGTGTGATCGTAGGAATTTTTTTGAAATTACTGCGTTTCCCAATAGTGGCATCCGAGCCAGGTTAATGCGTAGATGTTATATGCACGAGTAGAACACAAAAGTTGTGGGCGATAATAGTCATACTGCTTACCAGCATGTCATACTTTGATTCGACGGTATTGTTGGACGAAGCGGCCCAGACCGACATTACATGACCGCGTTCATGAGACTGGTTCTACCGACGTGCTTCGCACACAGGTGGCTAGTGGGTGTCTGTTTCTCCAGCTTTAGTTGAATCGAGTGTGACTATGCCCGGTCCTTGTTGAAGGTTAAAACAGCACACTTGATGAAAAAATGTTGTGGTTTTTGATGCGTAGGTAAGAACGGTTCTTGATAAGCCCGTAGCAGCCACGTAAAACTTGCAACAACAAAGTAGAGGACGTCTAACTTGTTTTTGTAGGGCTTGCTGTGATGTGATATGGTCAAGACGTGATGATATATAAATTGTTGTATGAGATGATCATGTTTTGTAAAAGTTATCGGCAACTGGCATGAGCCTTATGGTTGTCGCTTTATTGTATGAATTGTAATCACCATGTAATTGCTTTACTTTATCACTAAGCGGTAGCGATAGTCGTAGAAGCAATAGTTGGCGAGACGACAACGATGCTTCGATGGAGATCAAGGTGTCAAGCCGGTGACGATGGTGATGATGACGGTGTTTTGGAGATGGAGATCAAAGGCACAAGATAATGATGGTCATATCATATCACTTATATTGATTGCATGTGATGTTTATCCTTTATGCATCTTATTTTGCTTAGTACGGCGGTAGCATTATAAGATGATCTCTCACTAAATTTCAAGGTACAAGGGTTCTTCCTGAGTATGCACCGTTGCTACAGTTCGTCGTGCCAAGACACCACGTGATGATCAGGTGTGATAAGCTCTACGTTCACATACAACGGTGCAAGCCAGTTTTGCACACGCAGAATACTCGGGTTAAACTTGACGAGCCTAGCATATGCAGATATGGCCTCGGAACACTGAGACCGAAAGGTCGAGCGTGAATCATATAGTAGATATGATCAACATAGTGATGTTCACCATTGAAAACTACTCCATCTCACGTGATGATCGGACATGGTTTAGTTGATTTGGATCACGTGATCACTTAGATGATTAGAGGGATGTCTATCTAAGTGGGAGTTCTTAAGTAATATGATTAATTGAACTTTAATTTATCATGAACTTAGTACCTGATAGTATTTTGTATGTCTATGTTGTTGTAGATCAATGGCCCGTGCTACTGTTCCTTTGAATTTTAATGCGTTCCTAGAGAAAGCTAAGTTAAACGATGATGATAGCAACTACACGGTCTGGATCCGTAACTTGAGGATTATCCTCATTGCTGCACAGAAGAATTACGTCCTAGAAGCACCGTTAGGTGCAAGAACCACTGTAGGAGCAACACCGGATGTTGTGAACGTGTGGTAGAGCAAAGCTGATGACTACTCGATAGTTCAGTGTGCCATGCTTTACGGCTTAGAACTGGGACTTCAACGACGTTTTGAACGTCATGGAGCATATGAGATGTTCCAGAAGTTGAAGTTAATATTTCAAGCAAATTCTCGGATTGAGAGATATGAAGTCTCCAATAAGTTCTATAGCTGCAAGATGGAGGAGAATAGTTCTGTTAGTGAACATATGCTCAGAATGTCTGGGTACCACAACCACTTGACTCAACTGGGAGTTAATCTTCCTGATGATAGTGTCATTAATAGAGTTCTTCAATCACTGCCACCAAGCTACAAAAGCTTCATGATGAACTATAATATGCAAGGGATGAACAAGACTATTCCCGAGATCTTCGCGATGCTAAAGGTTGCGGAGGTAGAAATCAACAAGGAGCATCAAGTGTTGATGGTCAACAAGACCACTAGTTTCAAGAAAAAGGGTAAAGGGAAGAAGGGGAACTTCAAGAAGAACGGCAAGCAAGTTGCTGCTGAAGTGAAGAAGCCTAAGTCTGGACCTAAGCCTGAGACTGAGTGCTTCTACTGCAAAGGGACTGGTCACTAGAAGCGGAACTGCCCCAATTATTTGGCGGATAAGAAGGATGGCAAAGTGAAAGCTATATTTGATATATATGTTATTGATGTGTACCTTACTAATGCTCGCAGTAGTGCCTGAGTATTTGATACTGGTTCTGTTGCTCATATTTGCAACTCGAAACAGGGGCTACGGATTAAGCGAAGATTGGCTAAGGACGAGGTGATGATGCGCGTGGGAAATGGTTCCAAAGTCGATGTGATCGCCGTTGGCACACTACCTCTACATCTATTCGGGGTTAGTTTTAGACCTGAATAATTGTTATTTGGTGCCAGCGTTAAGCATGAACATTATATCTGGATCTTGTTCGATGCGAGACGGTTATTCATTTAAATCAGAGAATAATGGTTGTTCTATTTATATGAGTAATATCTTGTATGGCCATGCACCCTTGATGAGTGGTCTATTTTTGCTGAATCTTGATAGTAGTGGTACACATATTCATAGTATTAAAGCCAAAATATATAAGTTTAATAATGATAGTGCAACTTATTTGTGGCACTGCCATTTGGGTCATATTGGTTTAAAGCGCATGAAGAAACTCCATGCTGATGGGCTTTTGGAATCACTTGATGCTTGCGAACCATGCCTCATGGGTACGATGACTAAAACTCCGTTCTCCAGAACTATGGAGCGAGCAACAGACTTGTTGGAAATAATATATACCGATGTATGCGGTCCGATGAGTGTTGAGGCTCACGGCGGGTATCGTTATTTTCTTACCTTCACAGATGATTTGAGCAGATATGGATATATCTACTTGATGAAACATAAGTCTGAAACATTTGAAAAGTTCAAAGAATTTCAGAGTGCAGTGGAAAATCATCGTAACAAGAAAATAAAGTTTCTACGATCTGATTGTGGAGGTGAATATTTGGGTTACGAGTTTGGTCTTCATTTGAAACAATGTGGAATAGTTTCGCAACTCACGCCACCTGGAACACCACAGCGTAATGGTGTGTCCGAACGTCGTAACCGCACTTTATTAGATATGGTACGATCTATGATGTCTCTTACTGATTTACCGCTATCGTTTTGGGGTTATGCTTTATAGACGGCTGCATTCACGTTAAATAGGGCACCATCTAAATCCGTTGAGACGACACCTTATGAACTGTGGTTTGGCAAGAAACCAAAGTTGTCGTTTCTTAAAGTTTGGGGGTGCGGTGCTTATGTGAAAAAGCTTAAACCTGATAAGCTCAAACCCAAATCGGAGAAATGTGTCTTCATAGGATACCCAAAGAAGACTGTTGGGTACACCTTCTATCACAGATCCGAAGGCAAGATATTCGTTGCTAAGAATGGATCCTTTCTAGAGAAGGAGTTTCTCTCGAAAGAAGTGAGTGGGAGGAAAGTAGAACTTGATGAGGTAATTGTACCTGCTCCCGAATTGGAAAGTAGTTCATCACAGAAATCAGTTTCAGTGATTCCTACACCAATTTGTGAGGAAGCTAATGATAGTGATCAGGAAACTTCAGATCAAGTTACTACCGAAACTCGTAGGTCAACCAGAGTAAGATCTGCACCAGAGTGGTATGGTAATCCTGTTCTGGAGGTCATGTTACTTGACCATGACGAACCTACAAACTATGAGGAAGCGAT
This sequence comes from Triticum urartu, assembly GCF_003073215.2. Classification (NCBI taxonomy): domain Eukaryota; kingdom Viridiplantae; phylum Streptophyta; class Magnoliopsida; order Poales; family Poaceae; genus Triticum; species Triticum urartu. Next base: position 619,853,465 of record NC_053024.1, read on the forward strand.
GATAAGCCTAGATTCTGTGAAATGGCTTGAGGCCATGAAATCTGAGATGGGATCCATGTATGAGAACAAAGTATGGACTTTGGTTGAATTGCCCGATGATTGGCAAGCCATAGAGAATAAAGGGATCTTCAAGAAGAAGACTGGCGCTGACGGTAATGTTACTGTTTACAAAGCTCGACTTGTTGCGAAAGGTTTTCGACAAGTTCAAGGAGTTGACTACGATGAGACTTTCTCACCCATAGCGATGCTTAAGTCTGTCCGGATCATGTTAGCAATCGCCGCATTTTACGATTATGAAATTTGGCAAATGGATGTCAAAACTGCATTCCTGAATAGATTTCTGGAAGAAGAGTTGTATATGATGCAATCAGAAGGTTTTATCGATCCAAAGGATGCTAACAAAGTGTGCAAGCAGCAAGCTCCAGCGATCCATTTATGGACTGGTGCAAGCCTCTCGGAGTTGGAATAAATGTTTTGATAGTGTGATCAAAGCATATGGTTTTATACAGACTTTTGAAGAAGCCTGTATTTACAAGAAAGTGAGTGGGAGCTCTGTAGCATTTCTAATCTTATATGTGGATGACATATTGTTGATTGGAAATGATATAGAATTTCTGCATAGCATAAAAGTATACTTGAATAAGAGTTTTTCTATGAAAGACCTCGATGAAGCTCCTTACATATTGGGCATCAAGATCTATAGAGATAGATCAAGATGCTTAATTGGACTTTCACAAAGCACATACCTTGATAAAGTTTTGAAGAAGTTCAAAATGGATCAAGCAAAGAAAGGGTTCTTGCCTGTGTTACAAGGTGTGAAGTTGAGTCAGACTCAATGCCTGACCACTGCAGAAGATATAGAGAAAATGAAAGTCATTCCCTATGCTTCAGCCATAGGCTCTATCATGTATACAATGCTGTGTACCAGACCTGATGTGTGCCTTGCTATTAGTATAGCAGGGAGGTACCAAAGTAATCTAGGAGTGGATCACTGGACAACTGTCAAGAACATCCTGAAATACCTGAAGAGGACTAAGGATATGTTTCTCGTTTATGGAGGTGACAAAGAGCTCGTCGTAAATGGTTATGTCGATGCAAGCTTTGACACCGATCCAGATGACTCTAAGTCACAAACCGGATACATGTTTATATTGAACGGTGGAGCTGTCAGTTGGTGCATTTCTAAACAAAGCGTCGTGGCGAGATCTACGTGTGAAGCGGAGTACATAGCTGCTTCGGAAGCAACAAATGAAGGAGTCTGGATGAAGGAGTTCATATCCGATCTAGGTGTCATACCTAGTGCATTGGGTCCAATGAAAATCTTTTGTGACAATACTGGAGCAATAACCTTGGCAAAGGAATCCAGATTTCACAAGAGAACCAAGCACATCAAGAGACGCTTCAATTCCATCCATCATCAAGTGTCGGAAGGGGACATAGAAATTTGCAAGATACATACGGATCTGAATATTGCAGACCCGTTGACTAAGACTCTCTCACGAGCAAAACATGATCAGCACCAAGACTCCATGGGTGTTAGAATCATTACTATGTAATCTAGATTATTGACTCTAATGCAAGTGGGAGACTGAAGGAAATATGCCCTAAAGGCCATAATAAAGTTGTTATTTATATTTCCTTATATCATGATAAATGTTTATTATTCATGCTAGAATTGTATTAACTGGAAACTTAGTACATGTGTGAATACATAGACAAACAAAGTGTCCCTAGTATGCCTCTGCTTGACTAGCTCGTTAATCAAAGATGGTTAAGTTTCCTAGCCATAGACATGAGTTGTCATTTGATGAACGGGATCACATCATTAGAGAATGATGTGATAGACAACACCCATTCGTTAGCTTGGCACTATGATCGTTTAGTTTATTGCTATTGCTTTCTTCATGACTTATACATGTTCCTATGACTATGAGATTATGCAACTCCCGAATACCGGAGGAACACTTAGTGTGCTATCAAACGTCACAATGTAACTGGGTGATTATAAAGATGCTCTATAGGTGTCTCCGATGGTGTTTGTTGAGTTGGCATATATCGAGATTAGAATTTGTCACTTTGTGTTTCGGAGAGGTATCTCTAGGCCCTCTCGGTAATGCACATCACTATGAGCCTTGCAAGCAATGTGACTAATGAGTTAGTTGCAGGATGATGCATTACGGAACAAGTAAAGAGACTTGCCGGTAACGAGATTGAACTAGGTATGATGATAGCGACGATCGAATCTCGGGCAAGTAACATACCGATGACAAAGGGAACAACGTATGTTGTTATGCGGTTTGATCGATTAAGATCTTCGTAGAATATGTAGGAGCCAATATGAGCATCCAGGTTCCGCTATTGGTTATCGACCGGAGATGTGTCTCGGTCATGTCTATATAGTTCTCGAACCCGTAGGGTCCGCACGCTTAACGTTCGATGACGATTTGTACTATGAGTTATGTGATTTGATGCACCAAAGGTTGTTTGGAGTCCCGGATGAGATCACGGACATGACGAGGAGTCTCAAAATGGTCGAGACATAAATATTGATATATTGGAAGGTTACATTCGGACACCGGAATGGTTCGGGTCGTCTCGGATAAGTTTCGAAGTACCGGGGGTTATCGGAACCCCCCCGGGAAGTTATTGGGCCTCATGAGCCTAGTGGTGGAAGAGAGGAGGCAGGCCAAGGTGTGGCACGCACCCCCCTAGCCCAAGCCGAATTGGACTAGGGCTAGGGCCCCCCTTTCCTTCTCTTCTCCCTCTCCTTCCCCCCTTCTCCTTGTGGAAGTAGGAAGGGGGGGGGGTGAATCCTACTTGGAGTAGGACTCCCCCCCTTGGGCGCGCCTCCTCCTCCCTCCCTCCTTTATATACGTGGGGAGGGGGCACCCAAAGGCACAACAGACAATCTCTTAGCCGTGTGCGGTGCTCCCCTCCACAGTTTTACACCTCGGTCATATCGTCGTAGTGCTTAGGCGAAGCCCTGCGCCGGTAACTTCATCATCACGGTCGCCATGCCGTCGTGCTTACGGAACTCTCCCTCGGCCTTAACTGGATCAAAAGTACGAGGGACGTCATCGTGCTGAACGTGTGCTGAACACGGAGGTGCCGTACGTTCGGTGCTAGGATCGGTCGGATCGTGAAGACGTACGACTATATCAACTGCGTTGATATAACGCTTCCGCTTTCAATCTACAAGGGTACATAGACACACTCTCCCCTCTCGTTGCTATGCATCTCCTAGATAGATCTTGCGTGATCGTAGGAATTTTTTTGAAATTACTGCGTTTCCCAACAAGGGGATCACACATGTTTTTTACCCATGTTTGGACCGTCATGATTGAGGTAATACACTACTCCTGCTTCGATTATTGATGGTGGAAAAACGCCTACGTGAGGGGATTGCAAATACAAGGTGTTTCTAGCCACCGAACGATCACCATCCGATTCTCCCCTAAGGTATCCTTCGGTTACAAAAACGCCAGAATGACCCTGCAAAAGTACAATGGGCTTGCTTCCTCATGAAAATGGTTGTAATTCCTCGGCCTCACCCGAGGCCTGTTGGCGGCATTGCCCTCGTTCACCTCCTTGCCCTTCGAGCAGCCCTCTGCCAACTCCTTGCCCTTCGGGCAGTTGCCCTCAACAGCATTGCCGAGGATGAGCTTCTTTGCAAAGCACTGCATTGAAAAACCGAACAAGATCAATGGAGCTTCATCTAACCCTATATTGACACGGTAATTGACCAAAATCTGACCCTATACCGACATGGCAACTGGCCCAAATCGGACCCTACATCAACATGGCATCTGACCAAAATATATCCCTATGTCGACACCCAAATCTGACCGGACTTCAACACTGAAATCGATCTGTATGAACCCCCAAATAATATCCTTACATGACATGCTAAATGGACACCAATATGGATGACCAAATTGTGCTTTTAGTCGACACCTCAAATCTGATCGGACTTCAACACTGAAATCGATCTATATGAACCCCCAAATAATATCCTTACCTGACACGCTAAATGGACACCAATATGGATGACCAAATCATGCTATTAGTCGACACCTCAAATCGAAGCCTAAATCAAATGTGTGAAGTTTAAATTCAGGGCTAAATCGATGCCTATATCGATCCCTAATCGGGGAGACAGGGCTTACCGCCACTGATGAAGCGGCGACAAAGGGGAGATGAAGCGGTGATGAAGCCGTTGGTTGTCGCTGGTGTTTGTTTTCGAGATTGCCTTCTATGATTCTCACCGCCGTACGTGAAAGAGGGGGAGTGAGCGGTGCGAAACAGGCCCACGTGGGGATGGGATCATGGGAAAGATGATTACCTCAGCCGTTTGTTTTGTATAAACTTGATAAAATTTATTGACCTTAGTTAAATATAATATGCAAAGTGAATAAAAACAGAGTAAATAAAAACGGAGGGAGTATTAAAATGACGTCAAAGCGTCGTGGAGACTTGAGCGAGACTTTTTTACCACCCTTTTTCGAGGGGAAGAGACTCGAGCGGGACTACTGGAGAGGAGGGGAACAAGTGGGCGCCCATGGACGCCGCGGCGGAGCCCCTGCTGCCGCAACCGGCAACCGCCGTGGACCACCTCGGCCGTCCAGTCTCCCGCCAAACCTCCGGCCGGTGGCCCGCCGCGCTCTTCATCATCGGTACAGCAAGGCACTCGCCCGCACTCTCGTCTCGATCCTCTTTGACCCGGGTGTCGTCGCTTCCGCAGGCGTGGAGATCTCCGAGCGGTTCGCCTATGGCGGCATCTCAGGGAACCTCATCACCTACCTGACCGGCCCGCTAGGGCAGTCCACGGCGTCGGCCGCCGCGGCCATCAACGCCTGGAGCGGCGTCGCGCTTCTGCTGCCGCTGCTCGGAGCCGCCGTCGCCGATTCCTGGCTCGGCCGTTACCGCACTGTAGTCTGCGCCTCCCTACTCTATATCCTGGTATGTACGCCATACTGTTCTGGTCTTGCTTGCTCGTAGCGAGTAGTAGCATCTAGTCTGAATCTAGACCACTCAACGTATACTGAACATCTGACAGTATATTGTGCCCGTGTTCTGATCTTACATTGGTGCTGAACATCTGACAGTTACTTGTATTTTTGGATTGGTTCAAATCTGCAAAGTTAAAACTATACTCTACACTGACTTTAGCAATTGGAAGTCGGACCTTTTATCTGTGCTTTTGGCCTTGTAATTTCTGTGAATTTTGAGTTCCTACCCTCCTAGGCTTTAGTTAACGATACGTTTTTGTTTTCTATGAAGTTAGTGGTATGTATATTTTTATAAAAGGGAGTAGCTCCCGACTTAGCCTTTGATGGTGTACTGCAGTTCATTTAGCGAGCCCGTGATGGAGTACTGCAGTTCATTTAGCCTTGTCAGTGTTAGTGTTCTGGGTTCAACTTTGAGGATCCGACTGCACTAACCCCTTGTGTTAACCGTGACATAGCATTTTTATCCGTTGATTGCAAGTTCAGGTATAGCATTTTTATCCGTTGATTGCAAGTTCAGGCATAGCATTTTTATCCGTTGATTGCAAGTTCAGGCAGGACTGTTGCGCTGCTGTGATATACTCCCTCCGTTCCAAAATAAGTGACTCAACTTTGTACTAGCTTTAGTACAAAGTTGAGTCACTTATTTTGGGACAGAGGGAGTACAATATATAATATATATTTTGCTTACTACTAGTTCCTGAACTCCAACCAACTGCTAGATTCTGGATTGGATTTTGATTACCCAACTACATTATATAAAACTTGGTCCTGGCTTCAATGAATCTTGATACGAGTACTAAAGTTTCTGTTTTGGTAATGACCAAATTATGCAAGATACATCCAAAATGCATGTTTGACATGTTGAGGTCTGAAGCAAAAGGATTTCCGCGATTAATTCAGCTAAATATTTTTTGTGTGTGCAATACTTAGGCATTGTCCTAGCAACTGGACAACTTTTATCCTGCATGTAAATAATCTGGAAATCTTTTTTTCTTTTAAATCCACTTGGAAAATAATTTAATTGACACGATAAAGTACTTCTTTCACTGAATTACATCCACCATCGCAGGGCCTGGGCATGCTCACACTATCATCAATTCTTGCACCACAACAACCAGCACAATTTGGAGACCACATGGATTCCGCTTTATTCTCGACTTCAACAATTCATTTAGCTTTCTTCTACGTGTCCCTGTATATTGTGGCCTTTGCGCAAGGTGGCCACAAACCTTGTGTGCAAGCATTTGGGGCAGACCAATTTGATGAGAACGATCCTGAAGAATTTGCCTTGAGAAGTTCCTTCTTCAATTGGTGGTATTTTGGGACGTATGCAGGCAGCGTTGTTACAGTTTCAATCTTGAATTACATTCAAGATAACATAAGCTGGCAGTTTGGGTTCGGAATCCCTTGCATGGTTATGTCTCTTTCTCTTGCAGTTTTGTGGCTTGGGACCAGGACTTATCGCTTTTATCCTGTAAGAAGTGATGGAAGCTTAATTGGACAGGTTGTCAAACACATTTTATCATTGGTTAGAACCTGGCATGCATCATGGAGTTCGAGGTAAGCTTATTCTAAATTCTGAAAGTTTGTATCACTGCATGGAGTTCATTCTTCAGAAACACTAACTCTATATGTTCTCTGTTTTGTGTGTGTGTGCGTGCGCACTGTGTGTCTGTTTGGCAGGTCATCTGATGATTCCCACTGCATGCCAACATCGTCATCCAGCAGACTCAAGGATAAAGCAGAAATGACATGTTTCCCTGATGAAGCCAAGTCTCTGCTTAAATTGTTTCCAATAGGGGCAACCTGCCTGATCTATGCAGTTGTTTTTGCCCAGTGGATGACGCTGTTCACTAAACAAGCAAGTACACTAGATAGGTGGATAGGTAGCTTACAGGTACCAGCTGCTGCCCTACAAAGCCTTATCAGCGTGTCAATCGTCATCTCGATTCCTATATATGACCGGATACTTGTTCCACTAGCCAGAAAGTACTCACAGAAGCCTTGTGGCATCACAGCCTTGCAAAGGATAGGAACTGGACTAGTCATCTCCGTGATCTTGATGGTTGTTGCAGCCCTCGTGGAGATGAGAAGGCTCAAAATAGCAAGAGAGCATGGCCTAGTGGACAAACCCGAAGCAACAATTCCAATGAGCTTTTGGTGGGTGGTACCTCAGTTCATCCTGACTGGCGTGGCGGACATGTTCACGATGGTCGGCTTGCAAGAGTTCTTCTACGACCAAGTGCCAGACAGTCTGCGCAGTTTGGGCCTTGCCTTATACTTGAGCATATTCGGAATTGGGAGCTTCATCAGTGGCTTTCTGGTGTATGCAATCGACCGGGTAACCAGTGACGGTGGAGATAGTTGGTTCTCAAACAATCTGAACCGAGGCCATCTTGATTACTTTTACTGGCTTCTGGCCGCGCTCAGCGTTGTCGGGCTGGCTGCTTACCTCCACTTTTCACAAGTGTATGTCTCCAAGAAAAAGGGCATTTCAGCAGAATGATGGTATGCGCCAAGTGACTGCCGACTGAGATGCCTGAAATCCATGAATCCATGACTGCCAACTGGTATGCGAAGCTTTCTCTAGGCTGCTGTACTTCGTAAATAGGTGACGTCACCACTGTAAGCTTGTGGCGATTTCTCAGTGTGATTGTTTTTTTTTTGAGGCATCACAGTCTGATTGTTGAATCCGGAAGTTTTCACTGCGCGTCAGTGTCCTGAGGTGAGATGTCCGTTTGCAAGCTCAACTGTTGTACTAAGCGGCTGTGAAATCAATTTATAAGGTGTGTGCCTAGAACAAAAAATTTATAAGATGTGTACAACTGCACGGTGCTCTCTTAGAGCAACTCCAACGCGCTGACCCAAACGGATGGCGATTTCGTTCGTTTTTTTATCCGTTTGGGTCGGCCAGACGGACACGGATGCCCGCTTCCGCATTTGGGTTGGCACCTGCGCCTAACGCTGGCCTGCGACCCATTTAGACGGCGCCAAAAAAATGAACGCATGCATATTTAAAAAAAGAAAAACTGCATTAATTAAACATTAAAGCCGGCCATGAAGGCCGGCGAGAGTCCACGCGTCCACATTTGCATAAAAAAACAGCCTAAACTACGAGCCCTAGGCGTCGTCGTCGTCCTCGGGGTCCGTGAGGTCGATGAGCGTCGGCGCCAGCCCGGCCCAGGCGAACGCCGTGTTTGTGATGCCCCGAGACCGTTGCGCCAGGTGTCTTCCAGTTATTCGTTGTTGTTGCCTTGTCTTTTGCTTGCGTGTTGTTTTTCATCATGTCATCATGTGCATTGCATCATCATGTTTTCAAAACTTGCATCCGTTCGGGTCTCCTCGTTCTTCCCGTTGTCCGTTCTGAGCCCAGACACACTTGCACGCGCCCGTGGCATGTCCGAAATATTATTTTATAAGTGGCCCGAAAATGTTCTCGGAATGGGTTGAAAGTTGGCGTGCGGTCTTATTTTAGTGTAGGAAGACCGCCTGTCAAATTTCATCGTGTTCGGAGTCTGTTTGATAGCCCAACCTTTAACTATAGCGGCAGTATAGCCGGTCTAATGTCGGACGTTTTCGGTCTTCGGAAACAGTTGCCGGGTTGCTTTCCCCTTCTCTCTTCTCAGCCCACCACCACTCTCCGTCAGGCCTTACCTAACCTCTCTCGTCAGCCCGCGGCCCTCCTTGCGCGCGCGTCTGAAAAGTTGTCCCGGACCCGACTCGGACAGTCGTTACCGTTGGATCCGGATCATCCCCAAACATCTACAAAACGTCTCCGTTTTGTTAATTGGACTTCCTAGTCTATTTTTCTCGACCGCTCGATTTATTTGGAGGAACGGATTAGCCCCTATATGTCTCCCTCTTCCTTTATATATATATATACTCTCTAGTCTAAATCTAGACCAAACCCTAACTTCTAGGCACTTGTCCATGCGGCCGCCGCCGCACTTATCTCCAAAATCCCCATCGGGATCTCACCCACAGCCAACCACTAACCTTCCCTGTCTCTCTCGTTTTCCTCGCCGCCGCCTCCACCCCAATCCCCTTCCTTGGGATCCATCCCCGACCAACCAGAGCCAGCACTCACTCGATCCACCTCCCTGGTTCTCCGCAGCCCCGCAAGGCCCGAGTGCCTCGTCCCGTGCCTCGATCCAGGAGGGATCGAGAGCAGCTATGCCCTTCGCACGCCGCCGCTAGCGACCTCAACCACCACCACCGAAGCCTCTAGGTCCGGCCGTCGCCGGCAGCTACAACCAACAGATGAGCGCCGCCCCTCTTCTATTTCTTCCCTCGTTCTTCCTCCTCCTCTCCTTTTCCTGCTATCTCTCCCGAGCTCACCTCTCTCTCTCCCTCCCGTTCTGCAGGAAGCCACCAGGACGGCGCCGCCATGAATGGGAGCCACCTCCTGCCGCCGTTCACCTCGCCCTGCGCATCAAGTTCCTCCCGCCGGAGCCCAAAGTCCACCTCGCCCGCGCGAAGTCCCGTGCCGCCATGGCCGCCCGGGAACATGGAGACCCGCCGCCGTCCTGCCGTTCCCCTTCGACGATGGAGCTCCCCGCTGCCAAGTCCAGGACCCCGTCGCTGCGCTGCCGTTTTAGGCCGTCCTCCGCCTAAGTCCCGCTGCTGCCTTTCTGTCAAGCACCGCCGCTACTCTGTTTTCTGACGAGCAGAGGGACGCGCTAGATGCAGTGCCTCCCCGCTGTCTAGATCGAGAGAGAGAGAGCAAGGTCGCCCGATCCCCTACCTGCGTTGACTTCGCCCCTCGACCCCACACGCAGGAACCGGCCTCGCCTGCCCAGATCCGCGGTTGGACCGCGTCTTCCTTCCGCGCCGCGCCAAGGCCCAGCCTGCGTACGGCCTGCCTCTTGCCTCGATCAGGCCCAGTCGCCTGTGCCCTGCCAGGCCGCCTTCTCCACAGTATTGGGCCGCGACCCATGGTGAGAAACCCCCAGCCCTCCTGTGCACTGTTGGCCCAGCCAGATGCGGCCTGTGTTATTTTTTCCCTGCGCTGCGATTTTAGCTATTATCCAGAGTTTGCCAGGTTCACAAAAAAGCCCTCATACATCATGCATATCATATCTCACAAACCGTGCATCCAAATTAAACAAACTTTATATGAAAGTTGCTTAGAATTTTGTGTAGTTTCACAATATGACTTTTTCATCCATGTCTAAAATGTTTAAAATGATGTTTGTTTAAATTTTCTTAAATAACTTGTTAAAATGCTTTAATGCATAACTAAATAACCGTAACTCCAAATTTAACAAACTTTATATGTAAATGGGGTGGAAAAATGCCTAGTTTAACATGGTGGCATCACTTTGCATGTTTAACAACTCTAAAATATGGTTTAGGGCAGAACAGTACCATAACCAAAAATATGCACATGAGGATTTTTCCGGACTTGTTGCTTGTTGTTCCGGACTCATTTAAATTTGCCTAGTTAGGTACTTTTATTATGCTTCACCCTCTTGCCATGTTAATCAACATTTAATATTGTTGGGTACATAAACAAGATCGAACTAAATAAGTCATGTGGTGTTTTCTTCAAAATGCAACTCCGTTGCATTTGAGCTCCACTTATTTGTAGGATTGCTTGTGCACTTTGCCATGCCATGCCTCATTAAATCGGATATGCATCATACTTGTTTGCGCATCGTGCCATGCTTATGTGGTGGTTGTTTACTATGTTGTTTGCTTTCTTTCCGGTGTATTTTCTTCTCGGTAATCCGGTAATGTCGCGTTTGTGAGGACCCGTTCGACTACGTCCGTTTGTCTTCTTCATGGGCTCGTTCTTCTTCCTTGCGGGATTTCAGGCAAGATGACCATACCCTCGAAATCACTTCTATCTTTGCTTACTAGTTGCTCGCTCTTTTGCTATGCCTATGCTGCGATACCTACCACTTGCTTATCATGCCTCCCATATTGTTGAACCAAACCTCTAACCCACCTTGTCCTAGCAAACCGTTGTTTGGCTATGTTACCACTTTGCTCAGCCCCTCTTATAGCGTTGTTAGTTGCAGGTGAAGATTGAAGTTTGTTCCTTGTTGGAACATGGAGATGTTATTCCTTGTTGGAACATGTTTACTTGTTGGGATATCACAATACCTCTTATTTAATTAATGCATCTATATACTTGGTAAAGGGTGGAAGGCTCGGTCTTATGCCTGGTGTTTTGTTCCACTCTTGCCGCCCTAGTTTCTGTCATATCGGTGTTATGTTCCCGGATTTTGCGTTCCTTACACGGTTGGGTTATAATGGGAACCCCTTGACAGTTCGCCTTGAATAAAACTCCTCCAGCAAGGCCCAACATTGGTTTTACCATTTGCCACCTAGCCTTTTCTTTCTCTTGAGTCGGCCGGCTCAAAGGTCATCTTATTTTAACCCCCCCGGGCCAGTGCTTCTCTAAGTGTTGGTCCAACTGAGCGATGTCCGCGGCTACCAGGGGCAACTCTGGGCTGGCTTACTCGACGTCTTGCTCATCCGGTGTGCCCTGAGAACGAGATATGTGCAGCTCCTATCGGGATTTGTCGGCACATCTGGGTGGCTTTGCTGGTCTTGTTTTACCATTGTCGAAATGTCTTGTAACTGGGATTCCGAGCCTGATCGGGTCTTCCCGCTAGAAGGAATATTCTTCGTTGACCGTGAGAGATTGTGATGGGCTAAGTTGGGACACCCCTGCAGGGATTTGAACTTTCGAAAGCCGTACCCGCGGTTATGGGCAGATGGGAATTTGTTAACGTCCGGTTGTAGACAACCTGAAGTTGACCTTAATTAAAATACATCAACCGCGTGTGTAACCGTGATGGTCTCTTCTCGGCGGAGTCCGGGAAATGAACACGGTGTTGGAGTTATGTTTGACGTAGGTTGTTCTAGGATCACTTCTTGATCATAGTTGTTCGACCGTGCTTTTGCCTTCTCTTCTCGCTCTCATTTGCGTATGCTAGCCACCATATATGCTAGTCGCTTGCTGCAGCTCCACCTCATACCTTTCACCTTACCCATAAGCTTAAATAGTCTTGATCGCGAGGGTGTGAGATTGCTGAGTCCCTGTGGCTCACAGATACTTCCAAAACCAGCTTGCAGGTGCCGAGGATACCGTGCAAATGACGCAACCGAGCTCAAGGAGGAGCTCGAGGAAGATCTTGTCTTTTATGTTGTGTCGTTCTAGTTGATCAGTAGTGGAGCCCAGTTGGGGTCGATCGGGGATCTGTGTAGCATTTGGGGTAGTCTTCTTTTATTTTGGTTCCGTAGTCGGACCTTGTGTGTATTTGGATGATGTAATGCTTTATTCTTGTATTTGTGTGAAGTGGCGATTGTAAGCCAACTATGTATCTCTTTCCCTTATGTATTACATGGGTTGTGTGAAGATTACCTCACCTGCGACATTGCTTTCAATGCGGTTATGCCTCTAAGTCGTGCTTCGACACGTGGGAGATATAGCTGCATCGAGGGCGTTATAAGTTGGTAATCAGAGCCTTCCCCGACCTTAGGAGCCCCACTGCTTGATCGAATTAGCGGATGAGTTGAGTCTAGAAAAATGTTTTGAGTCATTTAGGAATTATATATCGGAGAGTTTAGGAATTCTTTTTACTCCCCAGTCCCTTCGCCGCTCTGGTGAGGCATCCTGACGTAGAGTTTTGACTCTTCTCTTCTCAAATTTCACTAATTTTTTTTTAGGATCACACGGGTATCTTGGAATTGTTCCGATGGTTTTGTGACGAGAACATTGTTCTTGGTGCCTCCTGACTTTTAGAGGTTGTGGCAGTGTCCCGGGGAGTTGAGCTCCGAGGTGTTGTCGTCACAATTTTATCGCTGAAGTTCTGGAATACCTGAGTTTAGTTCGCCGACATCGAAAATCTCTTTTATGCAGTTGTTGGTGAGATAACCTCGACGCCACCCAGTACTGGGGCGGGAGTTCGGGAGTATTGCCATAACTCGTATAACGGATCCTTTTCGAAGGTTGAGGTAGACGATTTCCGAAGGTTTCTTGGTTATGTGTTGAAGGATGGATACAGCTGGATGTAGGATTTGCTAGATTTGGGTGAGATATTATGCTTCCCCTGTATCCCCAACACGTGATTGCATAACCGGAAAATTTCGGGAGTTTATAAGTGGGAATTCAAGTAGCTCTTAGGATATCTTTCCGCCAGAGGTATGATATGAAATTGGGGTTCGACGTCTAGTGGTCCGCCTATCCACGGTTGGTTTTACAGTGGTCTCGTTGTGTCTTAAAGAGTCCTTGGCTATGCCGACTCGGGGACGCTTCGTATGTCATGTGCACTGCCTTGTACATGATGGTGCTGTACGATCGAGCCCGTGTAGGCCCCACCACGAAAACTTCGGATGAAATCTCTATCATATGTTTGTTCCGGCTTATTTTGTAAGCCAATCCTTTGTTTTTGTTTTGAGTTGTGGTATTCGAGTTGCTTCGAAGTCAAATGTTGATTCCATACCTTTTCCTAAGTGGTGTTCTCATACTCCTATGTGAATACTAATCCTTCTTGTTCATCGAGATTGTCATGTCAATCCTTTTCACCGGTGTGCTTCTCTTCAAGTGGATCCGATCATTTCAACATCAGCAAGATCTATTACTAGTTCATTTCAACAGTGTTTGTTTCAGCCGTCTCCAAGTTGCCTTTGTTTTTTCCCGCCCTCCCTCCCTTGTTTTCTCCGAGGACTCAGAATTTTTACTCAACTATCCTTTTATTGATGGGAAGTCTCTCCATTCCTTTTCCGTCAATGTTCTTACCCGGTGATGCTCATGAAGATTCTAACGGAGCCTCAAGTTTATCATTCTTTGTTCTTTTATCTTCTCCGGTGGATTCAATCCAAGCTTTTAGTGTTGATCATATCCTTTCCTCATTTCAATGCTTTCTCATGCCGGTGCAATTCTTAATCATTCACCTCTCGCTATTCAATTGTTCCGGAGTGCTCAAGATATTTTGAAGATTCATGTTTCAACTCTGCTTTCGTTCAAACTCTTTCGAGGATGTTATATCATTCAAGCCATTTAATTCAACCGGTGCAATCTCTCTTCAAAAAAATGTTCAACGATGTATCTTTTTAGTGGAACCTAACCCACAGGTCTTTTCCCAGGATCTTACCTGACTCTTCTTATGTACCCGGAGTTATTCTCAAATTCATTTCAAAGTTTGACGTAAGAATGATTCATCATCAGTCATATGTATTTCTCCAAGATCTTTCAAATTCTTTTCATCGTTGGCTCAACTTTTCCATTCTTCATTCTGGTGTGCCTCAATAATTCTTGGTGGTGTTTCTCGTCGTCATTTGAAGACCGAAGAAGAGTTTTTTTCCTACATATCTTATCCGCTTTCTCAGAGAGTCGTGGTTCTAGTTCGAGACCATCCTCTCTTTATTGTTTTCGATCATCAGAATTCTTTTCACCTATCCGGAGCAAATTCAGGAGTATTTTCAGTTTGATCATCCGGAGCTCATCATCTCAGATTTATTCTTTCTTAGCTTTCAGCTATCATTCTCCAATCTTACCGGTGCATCGTTCAAGTGATCTCTAATCAGTTCGTGATCCCTTCGTTCTCATGTATCTAGATTGTCTCAAGTATCTTCGTTCATTTCACAATTCTTACCCGGTGATTCATCCCTTTACTTCATTCATTTTTAATTCTTACGCTGGTTCGTTCAAGATTTCTCTTCCTTATCAATTCATTCGTGGTTTCAATTCTACCGGTGGTTCGTTGAAGACCTTCCTTAAGGTTGCGCTATATCTATATTAATCCTTTCTACGAGAATAAGTGGTATGCCAAATCTGTTGCTTGTCATCAATTTAAATTGGTGAAGGATACGCATAACATAATTCTTATTCTTGTTTCATCCAAGCGATTAATTCCTTATTCCGGAGGTTCATCAAAATTCTTGATTTCTTTTGTTCATCTTCTTTTCTGGAGCTCCAAGCTCTTTCAATTATATCACCACGAGGATCCATCTAAATCATTACAAGGTTTCACCTTGTGTTTTCAACTTCTCTTTCCTTTCGTTGGATCATTCCTTTTGTGTACCGGAGTTCTTCATGAAGGTTCTACATGATGGTTCATCAAGGATTTACATCCCTTCTCCCAGTGTTCATTGAGATTTTTTTCTAAGGAGCTCAAGCATTCTTCATCTTCCAATCCGGAGTGCAATTCTTTCACGCATATATTTTGAGGTGGTGCTATGTCATTCTTGATATTTCCCTTCGTGCTTCGTGATTCACAAGTTATCAAGAATGAGATATCTTAAATCCATCAACCTCTTCGTTGGAGTTATCTTGGGTTATAGTTCACCTAAAGTTTTCCCTAAGGATTGTTGCTATTTGTGGTGCTTATAAATGATCCAAGTTCTTCATTTATCCTTCCGGTGAAAATAATCTTCTCGTCTCCTTATTCATATCAATCCAATTTATCATTTCCGTTAGTGGCAGAATTTCACCTCGTAGTTTTGAGATGTTCTTCATAAGCCCACACAAGCTTACTCTTTTCGTTGTTGGTTTCCAACAAATCCATTCGACCCTTCTCCTAAGGATGCCTTTTCAAACTCTTTTGTGTCAGAAGTTGGCATTTCTTCTCCATTCTTTTATTTCAATTATCTATTTTCTATTTCTTCCTTCCGGAGGCATTGTGATGTTGCTCTCTTCAACCCATCTTCTTGTTTTGTCAGAATCGTGTTCGTTCTTTTTGCTTATCCATATAACCGGAGTGTTGTGCCCTTTTGCTCAAGTTCTTTTCATTTTATCAAGTTTTTGCCTTCCGTTTCAACCGGAGTGATTGTCGAATTTGTTCTTCCTTGAAACTCTTCCCTACGGAGTGCTTTCAACTTTGTTCTACTTCGTTGCATTCTTTCTTTCAATTTTCAAACCTTTTCAAGGTTCTTTGGGTTCACTCATTTGTCAAAGAAGCAACTTAGTTTTACCTCTTCTCTTTTCTCATCCGTTTTCCCTCCGGTGCCATTCTAGATCTCGGGACGAGATCCTCTCGTAGTGGTGGAGTGTTGTGACGCCCCGAGACCGTTGCGCCAGGTGTCTTCCAGTTATTCGTTGTTGTTGCCTTGTCTTTTGCTTGCGTGTTGCATCTTTTCATCATGTCATCATGTGCATTGCATCATCATGTTTTCAAAACTTGCATCCGTTGGGTCTCCTCGTTCTTCCCGTTGTCCGTTCTGAGCCCAGACACACTTGCACGCGCCCGTGGCATGTCCGAAATATTATTTTATAAGTGGCCGAAAATTTTCTCGGAATGGGTTGAAAGTTGGCGTGCGGTCTTATTTTAGTGTAGGAAGACCGCCTGTCAAATTTCATCATGTTCGGAGTCTGTTTGATAGCCCAACCTTTAACTATAGCGGCAGTATAGCCGGTCTAACGTCGGACGTTTTCGGTCTCCGGAAATAGTTGCCGGGTTGCTTTCCCCTCCTCTCTTCTCAGCCCACCACCACTCTCCGCCAGGCCTTACCTAACCTCTCTCGTCAGCCCGCGGCCCTCCTCGCGCGCGCGTCTGAAAAGTTGTCCCGGACCCGACCCGGACAGTCGTTACCGTTGGATCCGGATCATCCCCAAACATCTACAAAACGTCTCCGTTTTGCTAATTGGACTTCCTAGTCTATTTTTCTCGACCACTCGATTTATTTGGAGGAACGGATTAGCCCCTATATGTCTCCCTCTTTCTTTATATATATACACTCTCTAGTCTAAATCTAGACCAAACCCTAACTTCTAGGCACTTGTCCCTGCGGCTGCCGCTACATTTATCTCCAAAATCCCCATTGGGATCTCACCCACAGCCAACCACTAACCTCCCTTGTCTCTCTCGTTTTCCTCGCCGCCGCCTCCACCCCAATCCCCTTCCTTGGGATCCATCCCCGACCAACCAGAGCCAGCACTCACTCGATCCACCTCCCTGGTTCTCCGCAACCCCGCAAGGCCTGAGTGCCTCGTCCCGTGCCTCGATCCAGGAGGGATCGAGAGCAGCTATGCCCTTCGCACGCCGCCGCTAGCGACCTCAACCACCACCACCGAAGCCTCCAGGTCCGGCCGTCGCCGGCAGCTACAACCAACAGATGAGCGCCGCCCCTCTTCTATTTCTTCCCTCGTTCTTCCTCCTCCTCTCCTTTTCCTGCTATCTCTCCCGAGCTCACCTCTCTCTCTCTCTCCCTCCCGTTCTGCAGGAAGCCACCAGGATGGCGCCGCCATGAACGGGAGCCACCTCCTGCCGCCGTTCACCTCGCCCTGCGCCTCAAGTTCCTCCCGCCGGAGCCCCAAGTCCACCTCGCCCGCGCGAAGTCCCGTGCCGCCATGGCCGCCCGGGAACATGGAGACCCGCCGCCGTCCTGCCGTTCCCCTTCGACGATGGAGCTCCCCGCTGCCAAGTCCAGGACCCCGTCGCTGAGCTGCCGTTTCAGGCCGTCCTCCGCCCAAGTCCTGCTGCTGCCTTTCTGTCAAGCACCGCCGTTGCTCTGTTTTCTGACGAGCAGCGGGACGCGCTAGATGCAGTGCCTCCCCGCTGTCCAGATCGAGAGAGAGAGCAAGGTCGCCCGATCCCCTACCTGCGTTGACTTCGCCCCTCGACCGCACATGCAGGAACCGGCCTCGCCTGCCCAGATCCGCGGTTGGGCCGCGTCTTCCTTCCGCGCTGCGCCAAGGCCCAGCCTTCGTACGGCCTGCCTCTTGCCTCGATCAGGCCCAGTCGCCCGTGCCCTGCTAGGCCGCCTTCTCCACAGTATCGGGCCGCGGCCCATGGTGAGAAACCCCCAGCCCTCCTGTGCACTATTGGCCCAGCCAGATGCGGCCCGTGTTATTTTTTCCCTGCGCTGCGACCTTAGCTATTATCCAGAGTTTGCCAGATTCACAGAAAAGCCCTCATACATCATGCATATCATATCTCACAAACCGTGCATCCAAATTAAACAAACTTTATATGAAAGTTGCTTAGAATTTTGTGTAGTTTCACAATATGTCTTTTTCATCCTTGTCTAAAATGTTTAAAATGATGTTTGTTTAAATTTGCTTAAATAACTTGTCAAAATGCTTTAATGCATAACTAAATAACCGTAACTCCGAATTTAACAAACTTTATATGTAAATGGGGTGGAAAATGCCTAGTTTAACATGGTGGCATCACTTTGCATGTTTAACAACTCTAAAATATGGTTTAGGGCAGAACAGTACCATAACCAAAAATATGCACATGAGGATTTTTCCGGACTTGTTGCTTGTTGTTCCAGAATCATTTAAATTTGCCTAGTTAGGTACTTTTATTATGCTTCACCCTCTTGCCATGTTAATCAACATTTAATATTGTTGGGTACATAAACAAGATCGAACTAAATAAGTCATGTGGTGTTTTCTTCAAAATGCAACTCCGTTGCATTTGAGCTCCACTTAATTTGTAGGATTGCTTGTGCACTTTGCCATGCCATGCCTCATTAAACCGGACATGCATCATACTTGTTTGCGCATTGTGCCATGCTTATGTGGTGGTTGTTTACTATATTGTTTCCTTTCTTTTCGGTGTATTTTCTTCTCGGTAATCCGGTAATGTCGCGTTTGTGAGGACCCGTTCGACTACGTCCGTTTGTCTTCTTCATGGACTCGTTCTTCTTCCTTGCGGGATTTCAGGCAAGATGACCATACCCTCGAAATCACTTCTATCTTTGCTTACTAGTTGCTCGCTCTTTTGCTATGCCTATGCTGCAATACCTACCACTTGCTTATCATGCCTCCCATATTGTTGAACCAAGCCTCTAACCCACCTTGTCCTAGCAAACCGTTGTTTGGCTATGTTACCGCTTTGCTCAGCCCCTCTTATAGCGTTGTTAGTTGCAGGTGAAGATTGAAGTTTGTTCCTTGTTGGAACATGGAGATGTTATTCCTTGTTGGAACATGTTTACTTGTTGGGATATCACAATACCACTTATTTAATTAGTGCATCTATATACTTGGTAAAGGGTGGAAGGCTCGGCCTTATGCCTGGTGTTTTGTTCCACTCTTGCCGTCCTAGTTTCCGTCATATCGGTGTTATGTTCCCGGATTTTGCGTTCCATACGCGGTTGGGTTATAATGGGAACCCCTTGACAGTTCGCCTTGAATAAAACTCCTCCAGCAAGGCCCAACATATGTTTTACCATTTGCCACCTAGCCTTTTCTTTGTCTTGAGTCGGCCGGCTCAAAGGTCATCTTATTTTAACCCCCCCGGGCCAGTGCTTCTCTAAGTGTTGGTCCAACTGAGCGATGTCCGCGGCTACCAGGGGCAACTCTGGGCTGGCTTACTCGACGTCTTGCTCATCCGGTGTGCCCTGAGAACGAGATATGTGCAGCTCCTAGTGGGATTTGTCGGCACATCTGGGTGGCTTTGCTGGCCTTGTTTTACCATTGTCGAAATGTCTTGTAACTGGGATTCCGAGCCTGATCGGGTCTTCCCGCTAGAAGGAATATTCTTCGTTGACCGTGAGAGCTTGTGATGGGCTAAGTTGGGACACCCCTGCAGGGATTTGAACTTTCGAAAGTTGTGCCCGCAGTTATGGGCAGATGGGAATTTGTTAACGTTCGGTTGTAGACAACCTGAAGTTGACCTTAATTAAAATACATCAACCGCGTGTGTAACCGTGATGGTCTCTTCTCGGCGGAGTCCGGGAAGTGAACACGGTGTTGGAGTTATGTTTGACATAGGTTGTTCTAGGATCACTTCTTGATCATAGTTGTTCGACCGTGCTTTTGCCTTCTCTTCTCGCTCTCATTTGCGTATGCTAGCCACCATATATGCTAGTCGCTTGCTGCACCTCCACCTCATACCTTTCACCTTACCCATAAGCTTAAATAGTCTTGATCGCGAGGGTGTGAGATTGCTGAGTCCCTGTGGCTCACAGATACTTCCAAAACCAGCTTGCAGGTGCCGAGGATACCGTGCAAATGACGCAACCGAGCTCAAGGAGGAGCTCGAGGAAGATCTTGTCTTTTATGTTGTGTCGTTCTAGTTGATCAGTAGTGGAGCCCAGTTGGGGTCGATCGGGGATCTGTGTAGCATTTGGGGTAGTCTTCTTTTATTTTGGTTTCGTAGTCGGACCTTGTGTGTATTTGGATGATCTAATGCTTTATTCTTGTATTTGTGTGAAGTGGCGATTGTAAGCCAACTATGTATCTCTTTCCCTTATGTATTACATGGGTTGTGTGAAGATTACCTCACTTGCGACATTGCTTTCAATGCGGTTATGCCTCTAAGTCATGCTTCGACACGTGGGAGATATAGCCGCATCGAGGGCGTTACAGTGTTCCAGAGCGCTGCCATGTCGGGCTGTGCCGGTGCAGGCAGTGCCAGAGCGGGGGGCTGTGCGGCCACCTGTGTAGCTGCGGCCTCGCGCGCCTCCTCCTCGAGGTCGGCGCTCGAGCATCTCCTCGTACTCGCCTTGTCGGCGCTCCTTTGCCAGCCGGCGCTGGCGCCACATCTCGAGGTAGGCCTACTCCTGCGCCGTCGTCGCCCCTAGCCAGACCGATGGCGCAGACACCCACTCGCGCACCACTCCATTCCAGGAGAAGCGCGCGATGGGCTCGGGCTCCGGCTCCGGCTGCGGCTTGATGGGGTACGGCGGGGCCACCGGCGGCACCACGCTATCGCCCGCCGCGGGCCTCCTCTTCCGCCTCCGCCGCCTCCGCTCTGCGCCGTTCATCCTCTTCGCTCTCATGGTAGACGGCCGCAAGGGCCGCCTGGTCCTCCTCGCGGATGACCAGCGGCGTTGGCCTCCGGTCGACCTCGCGCATGCCCCGGCGCCTCACCTCCTCGTGCTCGAAGGCGAACCACCTCGCCCAGTTGGGCGAGTCGGTTGCGTAGGCGGAGTCGCGGCGCTGCTCCGCCGTCAGCAGCGCCCGCCGGCGCCGCACCTCCTCTGCGTGAGCACGAGCCGACCGCGGCACCGCCGGCACTGGGATCCTATCTGGATCCAGATGCCAGTCGTGCGGCAGCGTCACGTCGGGATACGGCAGCGGCTGGCGGTTCTGCCAGTGCCACTCCGCCTGGTGCACTGGCACGCTGACGCGCTGCCTCTGCCGGCGAGGCGCTGGCGGGGGTGGGAGAAACTCGGAGGGGAAAGGGGTGGCGGGGGACTTGCCCTTGGCCTTGCTGCCGCTGGCGCCGGAGAAGAGGCCCATCGTCGCTATGGCTGCGGTGGCTAGGGTTTGCCGGCGACGAGGGAGCAAGGGTGGGCAGATGGGGACGGCGAGTTTGGATGAGGACGGCCCCGCCGCACGTTCGGCTTAAAAAAGGACGAGCGCCGTCGCTGATGTGTGGGCCCGTTGTCATAAATTAACCTGACGGCGTGAACAGCGGGTAGTTGGACGGCCGCCATGTGGGGACGCGACGGATAGCGAGAAGGCGCGCGAAGCGTCCGTTCGGCGTCCGCGCCGACGCATTTGGGGCGCAAATTTGGGCCGCAAATGCGTCGGCGCGGACACGACGCGGACATGATTTGGGTTTGGGTCGGCGCGTTGGGCCGCCACTTTTGTCTGTGCCGACCCAAACGGACGCAGGCGAACGAAATGGGTCAGCCCTTTGGAGTTGCTCTTAGGTCTTTAACTGTTGGATGTGCTGTTTTCACTGTCCTCTTCAGTAAAGTTGCAGTAAATGCAGAAATTGCACTCAGACTAGCCATAGTGGGTAGTAACATATAGTAGTAACATGCATATGTTATTAGTCTATGTTACTACCTCTATAGTGGGTAGTAACATAGAGGTAGTAACTTGAGATTTTCATTTATTGTTTTGTGGGATCTATACTAGTACTTCAACTTTGTGATCTATATGTGGCATGTATCAATATGAAATTTTGTTTGCCAGTACCCATATATAAATACAAGAACACAAATTTGAACGGACCCATAATAAATAATAAGTGCCAATATAATATAATTAAAATATATAAAACATGTTTAGAGCCTTATGCTCTATGTTACTCAATAATAAGTGCCAACATGGATCAAGTCTCGAATATAATCTATCGTCGCCCAAACTTTCTCCATATATGCTCAATCAAATCATTTTTAGAGCCTTATGCATCAGACGATTACGAATTCTAGCATCTCTTTGAAGTACCTCGGCAAATATTGGCATGCCACCGTGAGTAAATACTGATGGGAAAACAATTGATGAGCCTGCTTCCTCATTCAAATCAAGCATATTCCCCGCCTCTTCTTTTTCATCCTCAACTATCATGTTGTGTAGAATGATGCAGGCTAACATAATATGATGGAGATCGCCCCGGTCATATAAACGTGCCGGGCGCCGTAAAATAGACCATCGCGCCTGGAGCACACCAAATGCACGTTCCACATCCTTCCTTGCACCTTCTTGATGTTTAGCAAACAACCTCTGTTTTTCTGTTTGAGCCATCGGTATCGACTTCACGAATGCTGCCCACTCTGGGTATATTCCATCTACAAGGTAATAACCAAGTTGATATTCCTTCTCGTTGACATTATAGTTCACTCGAGGAGCTTGCCCTTTCAGTTGCTCAAGGAACAACGTTGACTGATTAAGCACGTTGATGTCATTGTTGGATCCAGCAACACCAAAAAATGCATGCCATATCCAAAGATCCTAAGAAGCAACCACCTCTAGAATAAGAGTAGGGACGCCTTTATACCCACTGGTGAATTGTCCCTTCCACTCCATGGGACATTTGTCCCAACGCCAGTGCATACAGTCGAGGCTTCCTAACATGCCAGGAAACCCATGACTCTCTCCAATATCAAGTAAGCGCTGCACATCGTTGACATTGGGTTTTCGCATATACTCATCACCAAATATATGAATCACGCCTTTGACGAACAGCTTTAAGCACTTAATTGATGTGCACTCGGCAATCTTCAGGTACTCATCGAGAGCGTCAGCGGGAGTACCATATGCCAATTGGCGAATAGCTGATGTGCATTTCTGCAATGGAGATAGTCCATCACGGTCAAGAGCATCTTTCCTTTGCGTGAACTCTGGAGACCACTCTCCTAGTGCATGTATGATACGCTCGAAAAGGGGCCTTCTCATCCGAAATCTTCTACGAAATACCTTCTTCTTGTAGGTAGGATCATCACAGAAATAGTCGCGTACCAATTGCTCAGCAGCTTCTTCACGTGGCCTGTTCACGTAAATCCTCGGACCACTTCTGCTTGATCTTCCTTGAGCGTCAAGGCTTTCCTTCACTTCTATTGCGATCTCCTTGGCGAATGAGTCTAACATGTCCATCTGGACAAGGTAGTGATCTAGTGTGTAGAGGGAGGAAGGATCAATGATACTTGCTCCAGCTTCATCATCGGAACCATCAGCCGGTTGATTGGTATCCATATTTTGGTGCCCTTGTATAGGATGCTGCACTTGCGGAGGTTGAAAATTATAATTATGCATTGGAAGGAATTGTCCAAAACTTAGCAAGTCTTCAGGTGCAGGGGTGTACATTGGCCTCCTGTTACAAATATCAGAAGTCATGAGTATAGTACAGTAGCAATGAAATTTTGTACAACACCTCATCTCTCTAACAGAAGTATTGTAAATATTAAATTATCAAGCGCACTAAACAAATTCATGAGGTATGCAATTGGATTTGGTCAGAAACAGACTTAAACAAGATATTTTTTAGGCTACTGTAAGAGATAGACTTAACACAGAACACATCTATTTTGGTGACCTGGAGTATTTGGACTGTTCGAAATGATTGTATTTGGTCAGGCACATAACTTATTCCTCTTTGTATCAAAGTCTAACTTGTGAATACTTATCTTAATAAAACTGCAGTAGGATAATCCTACTGTTTCTGCTATATATGAACCATAATCAATCCTTTGTTCAAAAAGCATGTCCTAACTAGTGTCTCGATGTGATATATCACTTGTTCAATGAAGAAAGCAAAAGCAAAAGGATGTCAACTGAAGCTCACGGTTTTGGTAATTCAGGCCACACCTACACACGCTAAATCAGATTTAGAAATTCAGACTTAGATGTGAGTAAAGACTTGGCAGTACAGAAATTCCCTGAAGATCTACACACGCTGAATCAGGTATTCGAGCTAAAGGAATTGCAATTGGCGAAGATTGAATTAAAAGCAGAAATTTATACCATGTAGGGTTTGCAGTAGAGGATTCCATGAGAGGGACGTACATGTACGGTGGTGTGGAGGGGCTGGCGGACGAGCTCGTCGGAGCGCCGGGGTAGAAGAGTTGCTGTGGCCAGCGGTTGGCGCACGAGCTTGCCGGGGCGCCGGGGATGTGCTGTTGCGGCGGAGAGGTCGCCGATGACCGGACTGGTGCCGCCTCCTTACGGGCACCAGACTTGGCCATGATTCAGGTGGACTCGCGTCGCCGGCCAGTGCTGCCGCTGGGCGGCAAGACGGAGAGTGGGGCGAGGGAGATGGAGGCGGCAGGGAGGGAGAGAATGGAGGCGGCAGGGAGGAAGAGGATGGAGCGGTGGGGAATTTTCCTTCGCGATGGGGACGCCGCAGTGGATCGATTTGCATTAAAAAATTGTGGGACCAAGCTCGAAGTTACGGTAACCAGCTATGTTACTGCTATACTCTCTTTCCTCATTAAATCATTGCCACGTATGCAAATCTGCTGAGTTGAAATTTATGTTACTGCTAAGTTATTACCCACTATGGCTAGTCTCACTGCTTGCAGTGGAGGTTCACAGGGGCGCCGTTCAGAGGTAGAAGTAGGATCTGCCGTATCTTCCTGGCTGACCCACCGTGGCTTTGGCGCTGTGCACGTTTTGTCTAGATAATGTTTGCTGATTATTCTACTATATGTTTTTGGAATCTTGGATGTTGGAGTAGCCACAGGCAATCAGTGATGTGGTAGCAGTTGGCAGAGTAGAAAATTGAGCAGGAGGTAGGCAAGGGGAAAGGAGCGGGCAATGGAGGCGGAGGCGGAGACGCTCCTGCCGCGGCCGGAGCCGCCGCTGTCCGCCGTGGACCACCTCGGCCGGCCCGCCTCCTGCGGCAGCTCCGGCGGGTGGCCCGCCGCGCTCTTCATCATCGGTACGCCTCGGACAGAGACATACTAGCACATCCTCGCCTTATCTGTGTCTGAAGTCTGAGGTTCTTCCGGGGTGTAACAACGTAGGGGTGGAGGTCGCGGAGCGGTTCGCCTTCTGCGGCATCATGGGCAACCTGATGATCTACCTCACCGGCCCGCTCGGCCGGTCCACGGCGGCCGCAGCGTCGGCCGTCAACGCGTGGCTCGCCGCCGCCATGCTGCTGCCGCTGCTCGGCTCCGCCGTCGCCGACTCCTGGCTCGGCCGCTACCGCACCGTCATCTGCGCGTCCCTCCTCTACATCCTGGTACCACACCAAAGCATACTTTGGCTCACAGCCTCACACTACTTCTGCTGTGCCTGTGCACCATCATCAGTCTGGCTCCTCAACTGTCCTGCAGGGGCTAGCCATGCTCACCCTGTCGACGGTGCTCGCGCCGGGAGAGCGACCAGGATGCGCAGGCAAGGCGCCGGGCTCAGCCGGATGCTCGACGAGCTCATCGTCCGCGCAGGTGGCGCTCTTCTTCTTCTCCCTCTACCTGGTGGCGTTTGCCCAGGGCGGCCACAAGCCCTGCGTCCAGGCGTTCGGCGCCGACCAGTTCGACGAGAACGACCCCGGGGAGCTGGCCTCCAGGAGCTCCTTCTTCAACTGGTGGTACTTCGCCTCCTACGGCGGCAACACCATCACCGTCTCCGTCCTCAACTACGTGCAGGAGAGCGTAAGCTGGCAGCTCGGCTTCGCCATCCCCTGCACCGCCATGGCCCTCGCTCTCGCCGTCTTCTGCCTCGGAACCAAGACCTACCGCTTCCATCCGTTACCAAGTGCTAACAAGTAAAATCCCGTTGATTCTGAAGACCTCCTGTTGTTAAACGTGTTCTTCTGAAACTGAAACCTTATTTGCATACCATCTTTCTTGGCATGCAGATTGCCCGATGATTCTGAGAATTTGCTGGAGCCGCCGAGGGGGGATCATGGAGCCACCGGATTGCTGAAGCTGTTCCCCATATGGGCATCCTGCCTGATCTACGCCGTTGTCCTCTCGCAGTGGTTCACTTTCTTCACCAAGCAGGCAAGCACACTGGACAGGAGGATAGGCACCCTGGTGGTACCAGCTGCCTCGCTGCAGAACCTGGTAAACGCATCGCTCATGATCTTCCTGCCGGTCTACGAGCGGGTCGTCGTTCCGCTTGCCAGGAAGCACACCAAGAACCCTTCCGGCATCACGGCGCTGCAAAGGATCGGCGTCGGGTTGGCGATTTCGGTCGCCATGATGGTCGTTGCTGCTCTTGTGGAGACGAGGAGGCTCCGGGTGGCAAGGGACTACGGCCTGCTGGACAAACCTGAGGTCACCATCCCCATGAGCGTGCTGTGGATGGTTCCGCAGTACCTGCTGATCGGTCTGTCCGACGCGTTCGCCATCGTCGGTTTGCAGGAGTTCTTCTACGACCAGGTGCCTGACGGTCTGCGCAGCTTGGGCCTGGCTCTGTTCCTGAGCATAGCCGGAGCCGGGAACTTCATCAGTAGCTTCGTCGTGTATGCCATTGACAGGGTGACCACTAGCGCCGGGGGAAGCTGGTTCTCCAACAACCTGAACCGAGGGCACCTCGATTATTTTTACTGGTTTCTCACCGTGCTCAGTGCTCTAGGCATGTTTGCTTACATGTACTTTGCGCGGGTGTATGTGCCTAAGAAGAAGGGTGTTTTGGTGCAGTGATTTTCTGCCCTATAATAACTGGCTACTAGTCTTGCATTTTGGTGGCCTATAAATCACATATCGAAGTCTGCTAATTGGCCCACATTTATACATAAGGATGATGTAGGACAGGCGGTACGATACTAGGAGGGGTTTCGCTCTCAGAAAATGGAAAACAACTTATACCGGCATACCGCATAGGTAACACTCCTTCCGTCCCATAATGTAAAGACGTTTTATAACACTACACTAGTGTCAAAAAACGTTTTAGTGTCAAAAACGTCTTACATTACGAGACGGGGTACTATATGTCTATATTCCCTAAAAAAGCACTATATGTCTACAACTTAAAGCTTGTTTAGGGTTATTTGTTGGAATTGTGATGATATTTCGATGAAATTATACTATTTGCTGTGTAATTTCACATATTTTGAACATATGTTCACACATTCTTCATGTAAACCATGGAACCCCCAACGCTAAGTGCAACGAGTCGCCACATAGCCCTGATCAGCATAATGACCGTCAATATGGCGATCTTGGCTGAAAGGGCCACTCTAGCATAGTGGCCATCCGACACAGTCGCCATAATTTATGGAGCGCGCTTCATGTACGGCCCGTGAGACTTTGTATTTGGAGTCTTTGGGCGTTGATATGAAGGGCACATCATCCACCAATCGCTCGCATGGAAGGGAAGTTTCAACTCTTTCTCTCTTCTTGTCTTCCCATGGGGCCCATTTCCTCGCCTATCAATGGTACAGTGAGCAGAAGACGTCATGGCACTAGGAAGCGCGCCAATTAATGGTTGTCGGCCTCGTGCCGACTGCCTGTGTCCATCAACGCCACGTTTCCCACTGCCTGGTCCCTCCCCCAGTGGCTATAAAAAAGGTCGTCACCATGGTCAAATATCTCACAAGCTCCTGTTCAAACATGATTACTCACACCCTCCACTTCCCTCTCCTCATAGCCATGCCGCTTCCCGCGCGGCTTGGTTGGGTTCCACTCTCAAAGGAGGAGTTGATCAAGGACGAGGCATCAGCGGCGGAGGAGGCCAACCTCATTGCCGAGGAGGAGGATGATTGTTACACATTGGAAAAGGCGCTGGAAGATCCAACCCTCGATGAGTGGCCAGATTGGAATCCAAAAGCACACTCAAGAGAGATCTTGCCCCCGCATCTACCACCATGTGCTCCCCTTCGCCTCACCATCGAGGAGGCATGGGATGAGCTATACGAGGACTTTGCCTCTGCTGTCTGCCCCGACGAAATCTTCGAGCATACCGATGGGGGAAGGTGTCGCTATTAGAGAGGGGTCATGTCGTCTGGCTCCATTACGACGAAAGCAGACAGACTTGCCACAGGAGAGCGGGCGGTTCAGATGGCGCAAATTCTACATAGAGATGTTGTCATGGACCGAGACGAATCACGTCATATTACTATATTAGGTATTAGCTCCTCGACGACAACCAGCGGGAAGGGGGCGAAGACGAGGTCGTCAGACCGTCAACTGTCGTGCGTAGACGACGACTCTAAACATATGCATATGCCTCGTGCGTTGCATTCACCATCATCGTGGCAAGGAGCAACTAGTGCTTCTCCCGAGACGTAAAAAGTCATCGGTTTAGTGAAAAAAATTGCTAATCGACTTTACACCTATGTAACCACATTGTGATGCAATGTTATCTTGTATTTAGCGTTTTAATCCCTCAATCGAGTGTGTGGTTATTGGGTTGATGCAAACAAAAAAGAAAACAAAAGATATGGAGGCCTCATATGGCGACTCAGTGTGTACGCACAACGGCCTCGGCCTCCATATCCATATGGAGCGAGCTTCAAAACTCGAGTTATTTATTCAAAACCACCACATTTGTGGCTAGGATAACAACTTAGTATCAGATTTATGTCAGGGCACAAAAACCCACCAAAATTGCGTCTAATCTGTAACACGGAGCACTGATGCTCAGATTTGGTCGAGAAAACAGCAAAACTGACAAGTTGGGCCCACCTGTCAGGCTGATGTGGCATGCTTGTGTGGACAATATGTTGAGTTGGAGGGGGTCCCACATGTCAGCCTCATGTATTTTCCCCCTATTTTCTTCTTCCTCCTCATCTCTATCTCTCTCTCCCCACTATATCCCACCAGGATCAAGGACCACTCCGAAGTCACCATCGCCGACGACTTGAGGCCCTCGCGCACCAGCTCGTCGAGGAGCTCCGCTTGTGCCGCCTTCGTAAGGCCATCGCCGCCGTCGGCCAAGGCAGCCCGCCGCCCCCCTTATCCTCCTAAAGCTTTGCATATGGCATTGCCCTGAGCTGCTCCGCCAGCCGCCACATGAGCCCATGGCCGCCGCACAAACCGCCCCTTAGCTCGCCATTGCTCCAGTCGTGTGCAACAAACGTGTTTGCTGCGCGCTCCCACGATCTTCTCTTGCAGCACGTCGAGCTGTTGGCCACGGGGGCAATAGCGGCGACGACACTTGACAAGGGTGTCCCCCGCCGAGCACGAGCAGCCTGAGACCACCGTGGCCTTCACAACTACAAAAGAACACCATGGCTCCACCCGAGCTACTCCTTGCCGCGGTTGCATCCAAGGTAGTCAGAATCCCGACTTGACTCCTAGAATCCTATGACTTCACGGCCCTACAGAAGCATGTCGATCCAAGTCCCACTATGAATTCGGATCAGGTAGAATCCACGCCGAGTCGCGATCCAAATCATAGAATCATGTACAAAACTGTAGAATCCCGACTATGCTATGGACTATGTAATATTCTACTAATTTATCTAAGTCATTTGTTTAGTTGTATCATAATAGTATGCCATAATCCAAACCTTTTACACATGCCTCATGGCCCTTTATTCCCCTCCCAAGCCAAAACGCTCAGCCATCGATACCTTTGATCTGGCTCTCAGATACCCTAGATCGAAACTAAGTATTAGGTTGTCGACGGATGGAATTGACGTGAGAAGAAGGATGCCTCAAGATTGATCAGACAAGGAGAGCAAGACCCTTCAAGGTTCAGCACTGCAAGTCATCTATACAAGTGGTCGGCTATTTAAGTACTCTAAAAAACCTCCTAAGTAGGTTGCATGAGTTGAAGATTTAAATGTTCTATATATTTCCCTCTTATATATGTTCCATACATGAAAGCTAGATAGTAGGATAGCCATGAAAAGAAGCGGAATACAACTAGCTTTGATATGTACTTTTTGTGCTCTATATTTAGTGTTAAAATTCTATAGAACCCATATAAATTTCTTGCGTGGATCCAAAAATATTTTATTTGAGAAAATCTAGTAGAATCCTTGATTCCACGACTTAATACTACGACTCGATTCTGTCTAGGGAAAATCGATCCAACTATGAATCCCGACTCTAACTACCTTGGTTGCATCTGTCAGCTCCATGGTGTGCCACCGGCGCAGCTTCGCCTATGCGGTGTCTGTTGGCTTCATGGTGCGCAGGCTCGCCTGGTCGTAGCTGCGGTCGAAGGCTAGCACCGAGCCTGGTGTACCTCGAGAACACGGCACCCCGGCGCCAAGCAGGTGAAATTTCCAGGCGTCGCCCATAACCTGTTTGTTGAAATGCCTAGGAGAAAAAGGAAGAAGTAAAAAGGAGAATGCAAAAAAAAGAACGCTTGAGTCACTAACAGGTGGGACCCTCGTCCAACTCATCATATTGTCCACACAAGCACGCCACGTCAGCCCAACAGTTAGGCCCAGCTTGTTAGTTTTGCTGTTTCTTGAGGTTATCGGACAATCAGTGCTTCGCATTAGTCGTTAGGCACGAATTTGGTGGTTCCTCATACCCTACCTCAAATCTGGTACTAAGTTGTTATCCTAGCCCCAAGTGTGGTGGTTTTGGATAAGTAACTCTCAAATATCATATGGTGAATCTGTTAGAGTTACTCTAACATCCTAGATCTAACAACACTAAAATTACAAATTTACCATCATAATAGGTCGCATATTTTTGTTGCAAAATCCAAAACAGCTACATCATCGTCACTATCATAAATACTTTCATAAACATGATACCAGGTATAATGATACACCTATTTATTCACACATTAATTTTATGCATCATCATTAAATGAACGATAATCTTATGTGGTGCACGACAACCATCCTAGCTATACTACATAATGATACTCTTATGCACTCAAAAATGCGAAATGGATTTCGTGGAGCATTTTTTTGAAAATAAAGAATCAAAAATATTATTTGACAACTTCAAAAATTCTAAAAAATGTTGTAATTGTGCTTATAGACGTGTCTTATGCATGGATGAATTCTCATTAATATAGCTCTTCATTTGTGGTGCGGTGTATAGAAAAAAGGACAAATATGTGGATCATAATGGAGTACAAATCACATATTATTAATCTTACATATATGATATATGTAAAAACATCTATATGTATACATAGAGAAGATATTTGAAACTTTAATGTATTCTTAATTATTTTAAGCATATTAGAATATTTATTACTCCTCGTGTTGTGGAGGTTCGAGAGACCAACAAACAAAAATATATGCGGCGGTGCTGAGTCACCTCGATAAATTCCTCAAGACAACTCTTTTTTTTGGAGCAATCCACCAAATTTCACCACACACTTACGATGGTGACACAATCTAGCAAAAATAATTCAGATCTCAAAATAATGTGTGCTGGTATATGCAAAATTAGTACCATATTTTTTCTGAAAACCGAGTGTTAGCATTTGTTAACCACCACTTATACTCAAAAATTGTTTTATTAGACGAATTCAAATTTTGATTTGAAAACTGTGATAAATTGTTAGCATGGATAAACTACAGAGTATGAAAACTCGGTGAGTTTGGTTGGTGCACAAAAGTGTGGTCTGTATAACGAGCACATTGGTGCTCGTGCACCTACTCAATTTTAGATAATGCCACAAAATTGCCTAAAAACGATAATGCCACAACAATAATAAATAGGTTTCGAGGGGTCAAGATGTGCAACGAAGTTTTCACATTTTCACATAAGAATGAGTACCCAAGTACACACAACAAAACTAAAGTCACATCCCACTTACATAAGATAAACAACACTGTCGGCGTTCTGGGAATGGGGGTCCCCAGACTTACCTGACTGCGGCCCACGACGTGGCTTCGCTAGCAGGCCTGTACGGCCCATCTTCATCAACAAGGAATCAAGACCCTCGCGAGGGGCCAAGCCTCGCGAGGCGGACGACACAAGATTTCCTCAGGAGCGGCCTCACCGGGTTGGCTCGTGAGGGGCGGAGAGTTCAAAGTTGGGCAAACCTCGCGAGGTTCTCGTGACATAAGCCATGACGATCGAGATCAGGCGGGCGCCAAGCGGGCGCCAGCGCGCGTAGCATCCTTGTTTCCTCTTTGGTGCTAAGGGGGCAAGCGCAGGCGCGGAGTCCCGAGGCATCCAGCAAAGGTTCCCATATTGGTGCAATGAGACCAAGACCAGAAGGACGACAAGACGGAGGTCACCATGGAGCCCAGGACGGCGTCACCACCAGAACCTTTGGTAGACGAAGGCCACCTTTTGTCAGGATAGCTTGTACTAGTTGTCCCCTTTTAAATTGGCAGTTGTTGACTCCCTTCCCGCTCAATATTTGGGGAGAGGACCAGGGCCTCTATAAATAGGACTAGCCACCACCATAGGGATGGAGAGATCATTTTTGAAGATCATTCTCAACCACACAAGTTCATCAAGCACAAGAACACCTCAACCTCAGGAGGCTGTTCTTTCCCTTGTACTGTTCGTCATCAGCCCAAGAGGCAATCCATCACCACCACACTAGAGTAGGGTATTACACCACAACGGTGGCCCGAACCAGTATAAATCTTCTGTCATTTGTGTTGCCAGTTCGTCGAGTTAGTACGTGAGATCTTAGCTAAGTTAGGACGTGGATCGACAGGAGGGAGATCTTCGCGCGCACCCCAGTGTTCGAACCTTAAGTGTTTTGCCGGAACCCGTGATCCGACATATGGCGCGCCAAGTAGGGGTGCGCTGAAGCTTCCTTCCCATCGCTCCGCGTCACGTCGCTTCATCGTCTCCATGGCGGACGCACTGTTGGGGAACGTAGTAATTTCAAAAAAATTCCTACGCACACGCAAGATCATGGTGATGCATAGCAACGAGAGGGGAGAGTGTTGTCTACATACCCTCGTAGACCGTTCGCGGAAGCGTTATATCAACGCGGTTGATGTAGTCGTACGTCTTCACGTCCGACCGATCCAAGTACCAAAAGCACGGCACCTCCGAGTTCTGCACACGTTCGGCTCGGTGACGTCCTCGCCTTCTCGATCCAGCAAGAGGGGCGAAGTAGTAGATGAGTTCCGGCAGCACGACGGCGTGGTGACCGTGTTGGTGAAGAACAATCTCCACAGGGCTTCGCCTAAGCACTATGAAAACTATGACGGAGGATAAACTAGAGGGGACGGGGTTGCCGGCACACGGCTTGGTGTTTCTTGATGTGTCTTTGGTGCTAGCCCTACCCCTCTATTTATATGTTGAGCCCTGGGGTCGAAACTTGGAGTAAAAGCCTCCTCAAAGTCGGTTTCACCCGAAAGGCAAGAGTCCTTCTTGGACTCCAGGGCTAGACGCCAGGGTTCCCGGCGTCTACCCCCTAGACGCCAGGGTTCCTGGCGTCTAGCCTCTGGTCTCCGCAAAACTTCCTTTTGCATTTTCCAAAAGCCTCGTGGGCTTTCCCCTTTGGCCCAGATAAAGTGTTTTCGTGCCCAAACATTTCGAGACTCATCCGGAACCCCTTCCAGTGAATTCCGGAACCCTTCTGGAGATCAAACACTACTATCCCATATATCAAACTTTATCTCCGGACCATTCCGGAGTTCCTTGTCATGTCCGTGATCTCATCTCGGACTCCGAACAACATTCGGTCATCAACATACATAACTCATATAGTACTATATCGTCAACAAATGTTAAGCATGCGGACCCTACGGGTTCGAGAACTATTATGTAGACATGACCGAGACACTCTCTGGTCAATAACCAATAGCGGAACCTGGATGCCCATATTGGTTCCTACATATTCTACGAAGATCTTTATCGGTCACCGCATAACAACATACGTTGTTCCCTTTGTCATCGGTATGTTACTTGCCCGAGATTCGATCGTCGTATCTCAATACCTAGTTCAATCTCGTTACCGGCAAGTCTCTTTACTCGTTCCGTAATACATCAATCCCGCAACTAACTCATTAGTTGCAATGCTTGCAAGGCTTATAGTGATGTGCATTACCGAGAAGTGGGCCCAGAGATACCTCTCCGACAATCGGAGTGACAAATCCTAATCTCGAAATACGCCAACCCAACAAGTACCTTTGGAGACACCTGTAGAGCACCTTTATAATCACCCAGTTATGTTGTGACGTTTGGTGGCACATAAAGTGTTCCTCCGGTAAACGGGAGTTGCATAATCTCATAGTCATAGGAACATGTATAAGTCATGAAGAAAGCAATAGCAACGAACTAAACGATCAAGTGCTAAGCTAACGGAATGGGTCAAGTCAATCACATCATTCTCCTAATGATGTGATCCCGTTAATCAAATGACAACTCATGTCTATGGTTAGGAAACATAACCATCTTTGATCAACGAGCTAGTCAAGTAGAGGCATACTAGTGACACTCTGTTTGTCTATGTATTCACACATGTATTATGTTTCTGGTTAATACAATTCTAGCATGAATAATAAACATTTATCATGATATAAGGAAATAAATAATAACTTTATTATTGCCTCTAGGGCATATTTCCTCCAGTCTCCCACTTGCACTAGAGTCAATAATCTAGTTCACATCGCCATGTGATTTAACATCAATAGTTCACATCACCATGTGATTAACACCCATAGTTCACATCGACATGTGACCAACACCCAAAGGGTTTACTAGAGTCAATAATCTAGTTCACATCGCTATGTGATTAACACCCAAAGAGTACTGAGGTGTGATCATGTTTTGCTTGTGAGAGAAGTTTAGTCAACGGGTCTGCCACATTCAGATCCGTAAGTATTTTGCAAATTTCTATGTCAACAATGCTCTGCATGGAGCTACTCTAGCTAATTGCTCCCACTTTCAATATGTATCCAGATTGAGACTTAGAGTCATCTGGATCAGTGTCAAAACTTGCATCAACGTAACCCTTTACGACGAACCTTTTGTCACCTCCATAATCGAGAAACATATACTTATTCCACTAAGGATAATTTTGACCAATGCCCAGTGATCTACTCCCAGATCACTATTGTACTCCCTTGCCAAACTCAGGGCAGGGTATACAATAGGTCTAGTACACAGCATGGCATACTTTATAGAACCTATGGCTGAGGCATAGGGAATGACTTTCATTCTCTCTCTATCTTCTGCCGTGGTCGGGTTTTGAGTCTTACTCAACTTCACACCTTTGTAACACAAGCAAGAACTCCTTCTTTGACTGTTCCATTTTGAACTACTTCAAAATCTTGTCAAGGTATGTACTCATTGAAAAACTTATCAAGCGTCTTGATCTATCTCTATAGATCTTGATGCTCAATATGTAAGCAGCTTCACTGAGGTCTATCTTTGAAAAACTCCTTTCAAACATTCCTTTATGCTTTGCAGAATAATTCTACATTATCTCCGATCAACAATATGTCTTTCACATATACTTATCAGAAATGCTGTAGTGCTCCCACTCACTTTCTTGTAAATACAGGCTTCACCGCAAGTCTGTATAAAACTATATGCTTTGATCAACTTATCAAAGCGTATATTCCAACTCCGAGATGCTTGCACCAGTCCATAGATGGATCGCTGGAGCTTGCATATTTTGTTAGTACCTTTAGGATTGACAAAACCTTTTGGTTGCATCATATACAATTCTTATTTAATAAATCCATTAAGGAATGTAGTTTTGTTTATCCATTTGCCAGATTTCATAAAATGCGGCAATTGCTAACATGATTCGGACAGACTTAAGCATAGATACGAGTGAGAAACTCTCATAGTAGTCAACACCTTGAACTTGTCGAAAACCTTTTTGCGACAATTCTAGCTTTGAAGATAGTAACACTACTATTAGTGTCTGTCTTCCTCTTGAAGATCCATTTAATCTCAATGGCTCGCCGATCATTGGGCAAGTCAATCAAAGTCCATACTTTGTTCTCATACATGGATCTCATCTCAGATTTCATGGCCTCAAGCCATTTCGCGGAATCTGGGCTCATCATTGCTTCCTCATAGTTCGTAGGCTCGTCATGGTCAAGTAACATTTCCTCCAGAACAGGATTATTGTATCACTCTGGTGCGGATCTCACTCTGGTTTACCTATGAGGTTCGGTAGTAACTTGATCTGAAGTTACATGATCATCATCATTAGCTTCCTCACTAATCGGTGTAGTAGTCACATGAACAGATTTTTGTGATGAACTACTTTCCAATAAGGGGGCAGGTACAGTTACCTCATCAAGTTCTACTTTCCTCCCACTCACTTCTTTCGAGAGAAACTCCTTATCTAGAAAGGATCCATTCAAAGCAACGAATATATTGCCTTCGGATCTGTGATAGAAGGTGTACCCAACATTTTCTTTTGGGTATCCTATGAAGACGCACTTCTCCGATTTGGGTTAGAGCTTATCAGGTTGAAACTTTTTCACATAAGCATTGCAACCTCAAACTTTAAGAAACAACAGCTTAGGTTTCTTGTCAAACCATAGTTCATACGGTGTCGTCTCAACGGATTTAGATGGTGCCCTATTTAACGTGAATGTAGTTGTCTCTAATGCATAACCCCAAAACGATAGCGGTAAATCAGTAAGAGACGTCATAGATCGCAGCTTATCTAATAAAGCACGGTTACGATGTTCGGACACACCATTACACTGTGGTGTTCCAGGTGGCGTGAGTAGTGAAACTATTTCACATTGTTTTTAACTAAAGGCCAAACTCGTAACTCAAATATTTTACTTCTGCGATCATATCGTAGAAACTTTTATTTTTGTTACGATGATTCTCCACTTCACTCTGAAATTCTTTGAACTTTTCAAATGTTTCAGACTTGTGTTTCATCAAGTAGATATACTCATATATGCTCAAATCATCTGTGAAGATCAAAAAATAATGATACCTGCCGCCAGCCTCAATATTCATCGGACCACAAACATCAGTATGTATGATTTCCAACAAATCTGTTGCTCGCTCCATTGTTCCGGAGAACGGAGTCTTAGTCATCTTGCCCATGAGGCATGGTTCGCAAGCATCAACTGATTCATAATCAAGTGATTCCAAAAGCCCATCAGCATGAATTTTCTTCATGCACTTTACACCAATATAACCTAACCGGCAGTGCCACAAATAAGTTGCACCGTCATTATTAACTTTGCATCTTTTGGTTTCAATATTATGAATATGTGTATCACTACGATCGAGATCCAATGAACCATTTTCATTGGGTGTGTAACCATATAAGGTTTTATTCATGTAAACAGAACAACAATTTATTCTCTTACTTAAATGAATAACCGTATTGCAATAAACATGATCAAATCATATTCGTGCTCAACGCAAACACCAAATAACACTTATTTAGGTTCAACACTAATCCAAAAAGTATAGGGAGTGTGCGATGATGATCATATCAATCTTGGAACCACTTCCAACACACATCGTCACTTCACCCTTAACTTAGTCTATGTTCATTCTGCAACTCCCGTTTCGAGTTACTACTCTTAGCAACTGAACCAGTATCAAATACTGAGGGGTTGCTACGAACACTAGTAAAATACACGTCAATAATCTGTATATCAAATATACCTTTGTTCACTTTGCCATCCTTCTTATCCGCCAAATACTTGGGGCAGTTCCGCTTCCAGTGACCAGTCCCTTTGCAGTAGAAGCACTTAGTCTCAGGCTTAGGACTAGACTTGGGCTTCTTCACTTGAGCAGCAACTTGCTTACCGTTCTTCTTGAAGTTACCCTTCTTCCCTTTGCCCTTTTCTTGAAACTAGTGGTCTTGTCTACCATCAACACTTGATATTTTTCTTGATTTCTACCTTCGTCGATTTCAGCATTATGAAGAGCTTGGGAATCATTTCCGTTATCCCTTGCATATCATAGTTCATCACGAAGTTCTACTAACTTGGTGATGGTGACTAGAGAATTCTGTCAATCACTAATTTATCTGGAAGATTAACTCCCACTTGATTCAAGCGATTGTAGTACCCAGACAATCTGAGCACATGCTCACTGCTTGAGCTATTCTCCTCCATCTTTTAGCTATAGAACTTGTTGGAGACTTCATATCTCTCAACTCAGGTATTTTCTTGAAATATTAGCTTCAACTCCTGGAACATCTCATATGGTCCATGACGTTCAAAACGTCTTTGAAGTCCCGATTCTAAGCCGTTTAAGCATGGTGCACTAAACTATCAAGTAGTCATCATATTGAGCTAGCCAAATGTTCATAACATCTGCATCTGCTCCTGCAATAGGTTTGTCACCTAGCGGTGCATCAAAGACATAATTCTTCTGTGCAGCAATGAGGATAAACCTCAGATCACGGATCCAATCCGCATCATTGCTACTAACATCTTTCAACTTAGTTTTCTCTAGGAACATATCAAAAATAAAATAGCGGAGCTAAACGCGAGCTATTGATCTACAACATAGATATGCTAATACTACTAGGACTAAGTTCATGATAAATTAAAGTTCAATTAATCATATTACTTAAGAACTCCCACTTAGATAGACATCCCTCTAATCCTTTAAGTGATCACGTGATCCAAATCAACTAAACCATGTCCGATCATCACGTGAGATGGAGTAGTTTCAATGGTGAACATCAATATGTTGATCATATCTACTATATGATTCACGCTCGACCTTTCGGTCTCCGTGTTCCGAGGCCATATCTGTTATATGCTAGGCTCGTCAAGTTAAACCTGAGTATTCCGCGTGTGCAACTGTTTTGCACCCGTTGTATTTGAACGTAGAGCCTATCACACCCGATCATCATGTGGTGTCTCAGCACGAAGAACTTTCGCAACGGTGCATACTTAGGGAGAACACTTATACTTTGATAATTTAGTGAGGGATCATCTTATAATGCTACCGTCAATCAAAGCAGGATAAGATGCATAAAAGATAAACATCACATGCAATCAATATAAGTGATATGATATGGCCATCATCATCTTGTGCTTGTGATCTCCATCTCCGAAGCACCTTCATGATCACCATCATCACCGGCGCGACACCTTGATCACCATCGTAGCATCGTTGTTGTCTCGCCAATTTTATGCTTCCACGACTATCGCTACCGCTTAGTGATAAAGTAAAGCATTACATCGCGATTGCATTGCATACAATAAACGACAACCATATGGCTCCTGCCAGTTGCCGATAACTCGGTTACAAAACATGATCATCTCATACAATAAAATTTAGCATCATGTCTTGACCATATCACATCACAACATGCCCTGCAAAAACAAGTTAGACGTCCTCTACTTTGTTGTTGCAAGTTTTACGTGGCTGCTACGGGCTTAGCAAGAACCATTCTTACCTACGCATCAAAACCACAACGATAGTTTGTCAAGTTGGTGCTGTTTTAACCTTCGCAAGGACCGGGCGTAGCCACACTTGGTTCAACTAAAGTTGGAGAAACTGACACCCGCCAGCCACCTGTGTGCAAAGCACGCCGGTAGAACCAGTCTCGCGTAAGCGTACGCGTAATGTCGGTCCGGGCCGCTTCATCCAACAATACCGCCGAACCAAAGTATGACATGCTGGTAAGCAGTATGACTTATATCGCCCACAACTCACTTGTGTTCTACTCGTGCACAACATCAACGCATAAAACCTAGGCTCAGATGCCACTGTTGGGGAACGTAGTAATTTCAAAAAAATTCCTACGCACACGCAAGATCATGGTGATGCATAGCAACGAGAGGGAAGAGTGTTGTCTACATACCCTCATAGACCGTTCACGGAAGTGTTATATCAACGCGGTTGATGTAGTCGTACGTCTGCACGTCTGACCGATCCAAGTACCGAAAGCACGGCACCTCCGAGTTCTGCACATGTTCGGCTCGGTGACGTCCTGTCCTTCTTGATCTAGCAAGAGGGGCGAAGTAGTAGATGAGTTCCGGCAGCACGATGGCGTGGTGACCGTGTTGGTGAAGAACAATCTTCGCAGGGCTTCGCCTAAGCACTACGAAAACTATGACGGAGGATAAACTAGAGGGGACGGGGTTGCCGGCACACGGCTTGGTGTTTCTTGATGTGTCTTTGGTGCTAGCCCTACCCCTCTATTTATATGTTGAGCCCTGGGGTCGAAACTTGGAGTAAAAGCCTCCTCAAAGCCGGTTTCACCTGAAAGGCAAGAGTCCTTCTCGGACTCCAGGGCTAGACGCCGGGGTTCCCGGCGTCTACCCCCTAGACGCCAGGGTTCCTGGTGTCTAGCCTCTGGTCTCCGCAAAACTTCCTTTTGCACTTTCCAAAAGCCTCGTGGGCTTTCCCCTTTGGCCTAGATAAAGTGTTTTCATGCCCAAACATTTTGGGACTCATCCGGAACCCCTTCCGGTGAATTCCGGAACCCTTCTGGAGATCAAACACTACTATCACATATATCAAACTTTATCTCCGGACCATTCCGGAGTTCCTCGTTGTCGGTGTCAAAACCGGCGGATCTAGGGTAGGGGGTCCCGAACTGTGCGTCAAGGCCGGATGGTAACAGGAGACAAGGGACACGATGTTTTTTACCCAGGTTCGGGCTCTCTCGATGGAGGTAATACCCTACTCCTGCTTGATTAATATTGATGATATGGGTAGTACAAGATTAGATCTACCACGAGATCAAGGGAGGCTAAACCCTAGAAGCTAGCCTATGGTATGATTGTTGTGTATGGAGTTGATTGCCTACGGACTACAACCCTCCGATTTATATAGACACCAGATAGGGTTAGGGTTACATAAAGTCGGTTACAATGGTAGGAGATCTTGAATATCCGCATCGCCAAGCTTGCCTTCCACGCCAAGGAAAGTCCCATTCGGACACGGGACGAAGTCTTCAATCTTGTATCTTCATAGTCCAGGAGTCCGGCTGAAGGTATAGTACGGCTACCCGAACACCCCCTAATCCAGGACTCCCTCAGTAGCCCCTGAACCAGGCTTCAATGACGACGAGTCCGGCGCGCAAATTGTCTTCGGCATTGCAAGGCGGGTTCCTCCTCCAAGTCCTTCATACAAGATTGTAAACACCAAGAGTAGTGTCCGGTTCTGCAAAATAAGTTTCCACATATTTCCATAGAGAGAATAATATTGACACAAATCAAATTTGCCGACGTATTCCGCAGTGCGTCATCACACTACGGCCAAGTCCTTTACTCGAATCGTTTTTACTTTTCCACCTCAGCATGTTTTGCGAGGCGGTTTCCTTGGCACGTCTTGTCAAAGCAGAGATCGTGTACCCCCCTTTACGGGATTCTCATCAATACGGACGCGGATAACCCAACTGCGCCATTTATCACGGCGCTTGGGAGGCAAGTGAGTTTTACTAGGCTGGTGGGGACGCACAACCGCATCCGCCCATATAAGGGGATAAAGATCCACTTTTTTACCTACGCCTTCTTCCTCCTTTGCCTACCCATCTCCTGCGCACTCGAGCTCCAGCGCCCAAGCCCGCACTTCCCACCTCGACCTTCTCCAGCGATGTCCGGAGCGGGAGGCAAGTGGAAGGTCTCCTCCGTCACGGAGGGCGACGTCAAAAAGCTTAGGAAGGCCGGATACTTGTCCAAAGACATCGCGCACCGGCTTCC
Source organism: Triticum urartu (assembly GCF_003073215.2). NCBI lineage: Eukaryota > Viridiplantae > Streptophyta > Magnoliopsida > Poales > Poaceae > Triticum > Triticum urartu. The sequence goes on from NC_053024.1 coordinate 619,895,004, forward strand.
CGAGAAGGGGCAGCTCCTCCCCACCCCAAGGCCCCACGAGAGGGTAGTATTCCTTCCCCACTTCCTCCGCGGACTGGGTTTTCCACTTCACCCATTCGTCCGGGGGCTCATGTTCTACTACGGCCTGGATTTCCACGATCTGGCCCCGAACTTCATCCTCGACATCTCAGCGTTTATCGTCGTGTGCGAGGCTTTCCTCCACATCCGCCCCCATTTCGGCCTCTGGCTCAAGACCTTCAACGTCAAGCCCAAGGTGGTGCGCGGCAGCCAGGCGGAGTGCGGAGGCGCCATGGCGGGCAAGATTGCCAACGTCCTGTGGTTCGAGGACTCCTTCATAGAGACCCTAAAGGGGTGGCAAGCCGGGTGGTTTTACATCACCGAGCCGCGCGATCCGAAATGGATCACAGCCCCCAAGTTCCGATCCGGACCCCCCACGCGGCTCATGTCCTGGAAAGAGACAGGCCTATCGTGGGGTAACGAGGAAGAGGTGACCGGACTGAAGACATGCATCCAGTCCCTGGTAAACAAGACAATCAGGCTTGTAAATGTAGTCCAGGTCATGCTCGTTCGCCGAATCCTCCCGTGTCAACAACGGGACTTTATTCTGTGGGAGTTCGACCCGGCACAGCATCGAACCCTTAACAGGCTCTTCGGCACGACGTATGAAGACGTCTGGAAGGCGCTAATCAAAGGTGCCGAGGCTCCCGCATCCGCTTCTGAGGACCGCGGATACAGCTCGCAGCGTCACGCTAGCGAGGTAAGCTATTTTCACCTTTTACAGGGTGTTCAACTTTTTTCATAGTTTAACTCTATGCGGGATCTAAACTCCCTTACCTTTGACAGGCTTGGCGGGCGATATCCGGACCGATTAACTGTCCGGCTCCGCTGCCCAAAGACCCAGCCCCAGCTCTACTAGTGAAGCTGCTGGTTCCGGCGCCTTATGTGGTGCCGGAGAAGAAGGCCAAGAAGAAGAAGGCCACGGGGACTCGAACGAGTTCCCGTAATGTGGTGGTGTCAGACTCGTCATCTGGCGAGTCCGAGACGCTCTCCTCCCGTGAGAACGAGGAGGAGGAAGAAGAAAACTCTCCCCCTCCAGCGGGGGAAGGAAAGAAAAGGAAGGCCGCCCCAACGGGGGAGGCCGAAGGGTCCAGGAAGAGGAAGACCCCTCCGCCGAACTACTCCCCCGACGCCGAAGAGGACGAAGAGGAGTGGCCAGATAGGGCCAAGCGTCCGGCAAAATCGTAAGTTCGGATACCAGAATAACTCATGATGTTCCTTTGTTGCACAGCTTTCCCTAATGTCGAACATAATTATGCAGCCCGCCTCGGGCCGAACTCAACGAGTCGTCGAGCGGCTCCCTGGATTCATCGGACGTGAACTCAGTTCCGCCCGCTGTCTCCCCCCGCACTGCGGACGACGCCGAAGTGGCGTCGCAACGAGCTCCGGGGCAGGAGGAGGTGGTCCTGGAGGAGCCGCAAGGCGACCTCCCGGACCCCAGGAGTAAAGGGGACAAGACCCCCCAGGGCTCCAAGTCCGGCTTTGTGTCGGACACCGCGCCGGAATCTTCAACAGTTCCGGACCGCGGTAGGCGAACTCCTTCCAAGAGGAGCAAGCCTTCTGAGCCGGCGGCCTCCGTCCAACCGGAGGTGCCGGACAATCTGCTGGAGGTGCTTGACGGCGCCTCCATCAACGAGGAGCACCGTACTATTATGAGTACGGTGATCCAGAAGGTTCAGTCCGCCAAGAGCGGACTGAGTGAAGCTTGCGCTAGCCTTCTAACAGGCTTCGAGGTAAGTAAAAATATAAAAATAGTACCGCATAGACAGTAGCCCCTGATGCTCTGTTTGGCGTTCGGAAAGAAAAGCCGAATAGAGGATCTAGTAAATTTCGCAGGAGTCTAACAATAAAGAGTCAATATGCGTGTGCAGGCTTCGCTGCTATCCACCGCTGCACTGACTGCGGAGGTGGGTGTCCTGAAACAGGACCTCAAGCGGACCGAGCAAGAGCTCGGCCTTGCCAAGCGGCAGCTCAAGGAAAAAGAAGGTAGGAAATACCTTACAGAAAAAGTGCCTATAGAGAGGCGTGATTGCAAAAAATAACAGGATTGCACTGCTTATTATAGGGGCCAAGACTGACGTGGCGACCCTCAAGCAGGCGCTATCCGAGGATGAAAAGAAAACGGCCGCGGAGCGCACCGAGCGAGAGAAACTTGGGGCTCAGGTCGGCGAGGTGCAGCAAGAGCTTCAGGCTCTCATGAAAAAACATGAGAGTTTGGAGCTTGAGTCAAAGACCCAAGCGTCCGAGCTCGCGGTGGCCCTTGAGACTGCCAAGTCTGCCAAGGCCGAAGCCCAAAAGGCCCTCCAAGAGTTGGAGGAGATGAAGAAGATAGCAGCGGGTAAGGCATTCTTTATGAAAAGCAGAAATATAAAAGTAAACTACTTGTTACTTACCCGAATCCGGAGTTCTCCAGGGGCATTCGCAGATCTTCCCCGCAGCGAGTCCGCCGCCGCCGCATTCTACCGAGCTGAAGAGGGCAGCTCGACGGAGAAGGTGTTCTGGTCTCAGTATGCTGAGGCCGGACACCCTGTGCCCTTGAGCGACCAGCTGAAACAGCTGGTCGAGCTCCACAAGGCGGCCGAACAGGCCATGAAGGGCTTCATAGTTTGGCTGTGGCCCGGAGAGGCCCTGCCTGGGAGCTACTTCGGGCTGGTGCGGCAACTGGTGGAGGCCTGTCCAAGGCTCGAGGTCATCAAGCACTCCGTCTGCATCGAAGGTGCCCGTCGGGCCCTTGCCCATGCAAAGGTGCACTGGGGTAAGCTAGACGGTGAAAAGCTTGTGAGGGACGGGCCGCCGCCGGGGAAGGAGCATCGCAAGCCCGAGAACTACTATAAGGATGTTCTTGCGGGTGCCCACCTTGTGGCGGATGATTGTACCAAGGATGTGATATTTGAATGAACTCGCTCGTGTTTATCCTGTGCGCTGAAAAATTGTTCATATGCGCTAAGGAATGCTTATTGAATTTAAAATATTACTTTCTGTGCGACCGTTTATCAAAAATTGAGAGATGGCCAGTCGTCGGCTTCTGCCCCCGTGCCACTAGTGCTAGGGTGTTCGGGATAAACCTGAGCGCTCTTTTTCCCATAGTTGGGTCCTTCGAGGGAGGCGCTCAGCACAACGAACCAGGAAATCGGACTATAAATTAGACAGCCTGTTAGATGGTATAGAAGAGGAATACAATCAGTTAGAATGACTATGTAATTTTGAATTGACATGTGTAATGCCTTCTAGCCGGATTGTAGATCGTTTGTCGTTGCCGGCCTTTTCGCTTCAACCTCGGGGCCTAACGGTCCGGAGTGTGTCCGAATACCATAGCGGTTATATAAGAACCGTGGTATGCGTGGAGACCAGGCGTAGGGGTCATTAGTGCTTTATCAGACAAGTGCCCAACTAGTTATGTTATATTACATGGTTAGTAAGAAACATCTTCCAGAGAGAATAGTTCCGTTAAGGGTTCCTTTCGCTGGGAGGCATGCCCTAAAGTGCATGCCCGGACTGCGTAAAAAGACGCAGAAAAAAAGCATCTGGGGGCGCATAAAATGAGTAAAAAGATCATCTTTTTTTCTCACCGACCGAATATTCCCTTAAGAACGCTAGCTTTCGGCTTCACCCAGTCTGAGGTACACTTCCGGCTGACCCGGCAGTAACAATCACAGAGGTGCTCCCTTTACCGCCTAGCCGAACAATCGGGAACGTAGGGGTAAGCACAGGAGCCAGGCAACCCAGCTTGGCCAAAACTTAAGTCATATCGATGCATATAATGGTGAAGAAAAAGGTACATGCGGAAGTTTGACGCATGTGTTGGGCGTGAAGCCCGTATAAATAAGATTCTGTTAAAGAAGCCCCCAGGTTTAATGAGCGCGAGTGGCGCGTCACTAGATGAGCCTTTAAGGGCAGAGAGGCTATTTATCAAAGCCGAACGATACAAATAATGCGGTAAGCAAAAGATATTGGACTATTCAGTATGTCCTGACCAGGGGCAGGCCGCGGAATTGTATTTAAAACAGGTATACCGCTCGTAACAAAGACCACCTGTGAGTTCCATAATGCGGCATGGCTTGTCTGCCTCCCTGGATCTTGCATCGTTTGTGCGGCAGTCGAATTGCTGAACAGGTCGTCCGAAGTATGGAGTCCTGAAAGTAAGAAAAAATTAAAAAAAGAATCCGGCAGCCCCTAGTACGTTTTAAGCCATATTTTGGGCGTGCCATTATTGTGCCCCTTCCCCTGTGCGCATGGTATTTCAAGGGCGTAGTTATGTACGCGAGGTACTGGTTTCGCTATGTCGCGAAAGCTGGGGTTGGGGCCGCATTGCTACGCTTGCTCAGAGTGTGCCAGGCGGTCCTGCTGTGGGTTACTCCGGGTGCGCTTGGCAGTGTCTGGCTTTTTAATGGCCGGACTGGAGAATTGCCTGAGAAGGCTACTTTGTACCTCCGCTGTGAGAGCCGCCGTATGCTCCTCCGTACGGAGGGAGCGTTCGGTGTTTCCGTTGACCATAATTACTCCTCGAGGGCCTGGCATCTTGAGCTTGAGATATGCGTAGTGCGGCACCGCATTGAACTTTGCGAATGCGGTTCGTCCGAGCAGGGCGTGATAGCCACTGCGAAACGGGACTATATCGAAGATTAACTCTTCGCTTCGGAAATTGTCCGGGGATCCGAAGACCACGTCAAGTGTTACTGAGCCTGTACAGCTGGCTTCTACACCTGGTATAACGCCTTTAAAGGTCGTTCTTGTGGGCTTAATCCTTGAGGGATCTATGCCCATTTTCCGCACTGTATCCTGATAAAGCAGGTTCAGGCTACTGCCGCCGTCCATGAGGACTCTTGTGAGATGAAATCCGTCGATGATTGGGTCGAGAACCAATGCGGCGAAGCCGCCATGACGGATGCTAGTGGGATGGTCCCTTCGATCAAATGTGATCGGGCAGGAGGACCATGGGTTGAACTTTGGGGCGACTGGCTCTATCGCGTATACGTCCCGTAGCGCACGCTTCCGTTCCCGCTTGGGAATGTGGGTTGCGTATATCATGTTCACCGTCCGCACTTGTGGGGGAAAGCCCTTCTGTCCATTGTTGTTCGGCGGCTTGGGCTCCTCGTCGTCGCTGTGCAGCCCCTTGTCTCTGTTTTTGGCCCTTAACTTGCCTGCCTTCTTGAACACCCAACAATCCCTGTTAGTGTGATTGGCTGGCCTTTCGGGGGTGCCATGTATCTGGCACAAGCGATCGAGTATTCGGTCCAAACTGGACGGGCCCTGAGTATTCTTTTTGAATTACTTTTTCCGCTGACCGGATTTATAGCCTTTGAATCCGGCATTGACTGCCGTGTCTTCATTGTTGTCGCTGTTAACGCGGCGTTTTTGCTTATTCTGACGTGTCCTGCCACTTTTGTCCTTGGTATCCGAATTACCAGGGTTCTTTGATAAGTTGTTACTGCGAGCTAGCCAGCTGTCTTCTCCCGCGCAAAAGCGGGTCATGAGTGTCGTGAGGGCTGCCATGGATTTCGGCTTTTCCTGTCCCAGGTGCCGGGCAAGCCACTCGTCGCGGATGTTATGCTTGAAGGCTGCTAGGGCCTCTGCGTCCGGACAGTCGACTATCTGGTTTTTCTTTGTTAGGAACCGTGTCCAGAATTGTCTGGCCGATTCTTCTGGCTGCTGAATTATGTGGCTTAAGTCGTCGGCATCCGGCGGTCGCACGTAAGTGCCCTGGAAGTTGTCGAGGAATGCGGCTTCCAGGTCCTCCCAAGAACCGATTGAGTCTGCTGGCAAGCTGTTAAGCCAATGTCGGGCCGGTCCTTTAAGTTTGAGCGGGAGGTATTTGATGGCGTGTAGATCATCGCCGCGTGCCATGTGGATGTGAAGGAGATAATCCTCGATCCATACCGCCGGATCTGTTGTGCCATCGTATGATTCAATGTTTATGGGGTTGAAACCCTCTGGGATTTTATGATCCATTACTTCATTCGTGAAGCATAACGGGTGTGCGGCGCCTCTGTACTGGGCTATATCATGACGCAGCTCGGAAGAGCTATGTCTATTGTGTTCGGCCCGGCCGGATTTGTTGTATCCGGCGTGAAGATCATTGTCACATGCCGTAGGGCGCCTGCGTGATCCATAGATCATTGTCTTGCCTTATCCTCCAGTATGTCTCGCAGGTCGGGCGCATTTTCCCGTGCCTTAGTTGAGCGGCGTCGGGGCATGGCTTGGGTGGAGGGCCGAGAGGCCTCTCTGTCGCGGCCGCGAGGTGGCCGGTCTGCCATGTCATGCGCTGGTGATGTAGGTGCTTCCTCCTCTGATCGGGGTAGCGGCCTGCGCTTCGGGTAACTCTTGGAGGGGCGTTCGAGTTCATACTCTTCGGCCGTAAGGACTTCAGTCCATCTGTCAGCTAGAAAATCTTGGGCAGCTTTAAGTTGTTGCTGCTTTTTCTTGAGGCTGCTTGCCGTGGCTAAAAGCCTGCGTTTAAAACGCTCTTGTTTGGCGGGGTTTGATGGTATGACAAATTCGTCATCATCGAGGCTTGCCTCGTCTTTGAAGGGAGGCGTATAGTTATCATCCTCGACCTCTCGGTCTGCCGCTCTCTCATGAGGGTTGGCTTCTCCATCTTCCTGTGCCAAATCTTGCTGAGGTGGGTGTTCTTCGGCGTTATCCAGGGTAGTATTGTCTCCCGTGCCAGAATCACCGTTTTTGCTTTGGCGGGATTTAGAGCGGCGCCGCTGACGCTGGCGCTTCGGCTGTTTCTTGGCGGCGTCATCCCCCACTGTTCTATCGCCATCTCCATCTTTTGGAGTATTCACCATATATATGTCATATGATGAGGTGGCTTTCCAGCGCCCTACAGGTGCTGGTTCCTGTTCGTCTCCTACATCGTCGTCCATGCTGTCGATGTCTTCGGAGCGGAAGTCAAGCATGTCGGTTAGATCATCGACAGTGGCTACAAAGTGGGTGGTGAGTGGGTTTTGAATTTCTTCATCGTCCGTATCCCAACCTCGCCGATCGTAGTCCGGCCAGGGCTCTCCTGATAAAGAGAGAGACTTTAGAGAATTCAGGATGTCGCCGAAGGGCGAGTGCTGAAAGATGTCCGCGGCGGTGAACTCCATTATCGGCGCCCAATCGGATTCGATCGGTAGGGGCGCGGAGGGCTCGGTGTTCGGAGAGGAATCCGGCTCCTCGGAGTCACGGGCCATGCGGAGTGCTGGGCTGGAGTTCGGCTCGATCGCCTCTGAGATCGCAGCCCCTGAGGCAGCGTCCAACCGCTGATCCTTGATCGGCGCAGTAGGCTCCGAATCAATGGTCGAAACTGATGCGTGTGCGGCCTCCAAGGCGCTGTTCGGCGGCAGAGCTATATCATTCCCATCGAGACAGTGCGGCGCCCTTGGCTGTGGCTCGAATCCGTCGAAGATCAAATCCCCGTGGATGTCAGCCGTGTAGTTTAGGCTTCCAAACCTGACTTGATGGCCAGGGGCGTAGCTTTCGATCTGCTCGAGGTGGCCGAGCGAATTGGCCCGTAGAGCGAAGCCGTCGAAGACGAAGATCCATTCGGGGAGAAAAGTCTCACTGTGGACCGTATCGTTGTTGATGATCAAAGGAGCCATCGGGCCTAAAGGCGACGACACAGAGGAACCCTCAATGAAAGCACCAATGTCGGTGTCAAAACCGGCGGATCTCGGGTAGGGGGTCCCGAACTGTGCGTCAAGGCCGGATGGTAACAGGAGACAAGGGACACGATGTTTTTTACCCAGGTTCGGGCCCTCTCGATGGAGGTAATACCCTACTCCTGCTTGATTAATATTGATGATATGGGTAGTACAAGAGTAGATCTACCACGAGATCAAGGAGGCTAAACCCTAGAAGCTAGCCTATGGTATGATTGTTGTGTATGGAGTTGATTGCCTACAGACTACAACCCTCCGGTTTATATAGACACCGGATAGGGTTAGGGTTACATAAAGTCGGTTACAATGGTAGGAGATCTTGAATATCCGCATCGCCAAGCTTGCCTTCCACGCCAAGGAAAGTCCCATCCGGACACGGGACGAAGTCTTCAATCTTGTATCTTCATAGTCCAGGAGTCCGGCTGAAGGTATAGTCCGGCTACCCGAACACCCCCTAATCCAGGACTCCCTCACTCGTCATGTCCGTGATCTCATCTCGGACTCCGAACAACATTCGGTCATCAACATACATAACTCATATAGTACTATATCATCAACGAACGTTAAGCGTGCGGACCCTATGGGTTCGAGAACTATGTAGACATGACCGAGACACCTCTCTGGTCAATAACCAATAGCGGGACCTGGATGCCCATATTGGCTCCTACATATTCTACAAAGATCTTTATCGGTCAGACCGCATAACAACATACGTTGTTCCCTTTGTCATCGGTATGTTACTTGCCCGAGATTCGATCGTCGGTATCTCAATACCTAGTTCAATCTCGTTACCGACAAGTCTCTTTACTCGTTCCGTAATACATCATCCCGCAACTAACTCATTAGTTGCAAGGCTTATAGTGATGTGCATTACCGAGTGGGCCCAGAGATACCTCTCCGACAATCGGAGTGACAAATCCTAATCTCGAAATACGCCAACCCAACAAGTACCTTTGGAGACACCTGTAGAGCACCTTTATAATCAACCAGTTACGTTGTGACGTTTGGTGGCACACAAAGTGTTCCTCCGGTAAACGGGAGTTGCATAATCTCATAGTCATAGGAACATGTATAAGTCATGAAGAAAGCAATAGCAACAAACTAAACGATCAAGTGCTAAGCTAACGGAATGGGTCAAGTCAATCACATCATTCTCCTAATGATGTGATCCCGTTAATCAAATGACAACTCATGTCCATGGTTAGGAAACATAACCATCTTTGATCAACGAGCTAGTCAAGTAGAGGCATACTAGTGACACTCTGTTTGCCTATGTATTCACACATGTTTTATGTTTCTCGGTTAATACAATTCTAGCATGAATAATAAACATTCATCATGATGTAAGGAAATAAATAATAACTTTATTATTGCCTCTAGGGCATATTTCCTTCACGCACGTCGCGCCTGTGCCGAGCGCCGGGCTGCCCTAGCCACCAGCGTTGCTTAGACGGCCCTGTCGGCGGGCCACCCCGTCGCTCTCCGTCGCCTGCCGCCAACGCCTCCACCGGCCCGGCGGTGAACGATCAGCAAGCATCCTTGCTGCACCCCTCGGTGCGACAGGACGGCCGCACCGCCACTCCATCGCTGACTCCCGCTAGTTCGTCGTCTCACGCTTGTCGCGTTCCCACGGACGCACGGGCCGCGCTCCTCATGGCGCACGAGCTTCTACGCTACCGTCCAGTCGATGACCTCTACGAGGACTGGCTCGACCGCATCGTCGAGTTTGTCCGCGCCGTAGGGGGCTCCCCTGCGTCGTCCCACTCTCTGCCTCGTCCTCCGCCAGCCACGGGCGACGCAGCTCACGAAGCACCTCCACAACCTTTGCCCCAAGACGGTGCCCTAGCGCCAAGGCACGCGGCTCCGCGGCGCGACCCACCGCGTCCGGCGCCCGCGCGTGAAGAAAGAAGCTGTCAAGAAGTAACTCGACCACAAGCGAACGCTCCGCTGCTCCTTGCTGTGGCAGGGCCCTGCGCCACTTGCCATAGCGGCGCGTGGGCGCCAAGACCAAGCTCCACCTCCAAGGCGGGCACCGATGACCACGGCTGGTGCTACCTCTTGAGCTCTTGCGTTGGTTTTCCCTTGAAGAGGAAAGGGTGGTGCAGCAAAGTAGCGTAAGTATTTTCCTCAGTTTTTGAGAACCAAGGTATCAATCCAGTAGGAGGCTACGCACGAGTCCCTCGCACCTACACAAAACAAATAAATCCTCGCAACCAACGCGATAAGGGGTTGTCAATCCCTATACGGTCACTTACGAGAGTGAGATCTGATAGATATGATAAGATAATATTTTTGGTATTTTTATGATAAAGATGCAAAGTAAAATAAAAGCAATGAAAATAACTAAGTATTGGAAGATTTAATATGATGAAGATAGACCCGGGGGCCATAGGTTTCACTAGTGGCTTCTCTCAAGAGCATAAGTATTTTACGGTGGGTGAACAAATTACTGTTGAGCAATTGACAGAATTGAGCATAGTTATGAGAATATCTAGGTATGATCATGTATATAGGCATCACGGCCAAGACAAGTAGACCGACTCCTGGCTGCATCTACTACTATTACTCCACACATCGACCGCTATCCAGCATGCATCTAGAGTATTAAGTTCATAATAACAGAGTAACGCCTTAAGCAAGATGACATGATGTAGAGGGATAAACTCATACAATATGATGAAAACCCCATCTTGTTATCCTTGATGGCAACAATGCAATACGTGCCTTGCTGCCCCTACTGTCACTGGGAAAGGACACCGCAAGATTAAATACAAAGCTAAGCACTTATCCCATTGCAAGAAAGATCAATCTAGTAGGCCAAACCAAACCGATAATTCGAAGAGACTTGCAAAGATAACCAATCATACATAAAAGAATTCAGAGAAAATTCAAATATTGTTCATAGATAAACTTGATCATAAACCCACAATTCATCGGCCTCAACAAACACACCGCAAAAGAAGATTACATCAAATAGATCTCCACAAGAGAGGGGGAGAACTTTGTATTGAGATCCAAAAAGAGAGAAGAAGCCATCTAGCTAATAACTATGGACCCGAAGGTCAGAGGTAAACTACTCACACTTCATCGGAGAGGCTATGGTGTTGATGTAGAATCCCTCTGTGATCGATGCCCCCTCCGGCGGAGCTCCGGAACATGCCCCAAGATGGGATCTCGTGGATACAGAAAGTTACGGCGGTGGAATTAGGGTTTTGGCTCCGTATCTGATCATTTGGGGGTACGTAGGTATATATAGGAGGAAGGAGTATGTCGTGGAGCAACAGGGGGCCCACGAGGGTGGAGGCGCGCTTGGGGGGGGGGGGAGGCGCGCCCCCTACCTCATGGCCTCCTCTTTTGTTTCTTGACGTAGGGTCCAAGTCTCCTAGGTCTTGTTCGTTGAGAAAATCACGTTCCCGAAGGTTTCATTCCGTTTGGACTCCGTTTGATATTCCTTTTCTTCGAAACCCTAAAATAGGCAAAAAAAACAACAATTCTGGGCTGGGCCTCTGGTTAATAGGTTAGTCCCAAAAATAATATAAAAGTGGATAATAAAGCCCAATAATGTCCAAAACAGAAGATAATATAGCATGGAGCAATCAAAAATTATAGATACGTTGGAGACGTATCAAGCATCCCCAAGATTAATTCCTGCTCGTCCTCGAGTAGGTAAATGATAAAAATGGAATTTTTAATGTGGAATGCTACTTGGCATATTTTCAATGTAATTCTTCTTAATTGTGGTATGAATATTCAGATCCGAAAGATTCAAGAAAAAAGTTCAATATTGACATAAAAATAATAATACTTCAAGCATGCTAACTAAGCAATTATGTCTTCTCAAAATAACATGGCCAAAGAAAGTTATCCCTACAAAATCATATAGTCTGGCTATGCTCTATCTTCACCACACAAAGTATTTAAATCATGCATAACCCCGATGACAAGCCAAGCAATTGTTTCATACTTTTGACATTGTCAAACTTTTTCAATCTTCACGCAATACATGAGCGTGAGCCATGGATATATCACTATAGGTGGAATAGAATGGTGGTTGTGGAGGAGACGAAAAGGGAGAAGATATTCTAACATCAACTATGCGTATCAACAGGCTATGGAGATGCCCATCAATAGATATCAATGTGAGTGAGTAGGGATTGCCATGCAACGGATGCACTAGAGCTATAAGTATATGAAAGCTCAAAAAGAAACTAAGTGGGTGTGCATCCAACTTGCTTGCTCACGAAGACCTAGGGCATTTTGAGGAAGCCCATCATTGGAATATACAAGCCAAGTTCTATATGAAAGTGATAACAAAGGAGACTCTCTATCATGAAGATCATGGTGCTACTTTGAAGCACAAGTGTGGAAAAAGGATAGTAGCATTGTCCCTTCTCTCTTTTTCTCTCATTTTTTTATTTGGGCCTTCTCTTTTTTATGGCCCTTTTTTTTCCGTCCGGAGTCTCATCCCGACTTGTGGGGGAATCATAGTCTCCATCATCCTTTCCTCACTTGGGACAATGCTCTAATAATGATGATCATCACACTTTTATTTTCTTACAACTCAAGAATTACAACTCGATACTTAGAACAAAATATGACTCTATGTGAATGCCTCCGGCGGTGTACCGGGATATGCAATGACTCATGAGTGACATGTATGAAAGAATTATGAACGGTGGCTTTGCCACAAATACAATGTCAACTACATGATCATGCAAAGTAATATGACAATGATGGACCGTGTCATAGTAAATGGAACAGTGGAAAGTTGTATGGCAATATATCTCGGAATGGCTATGGAAATGCCATGATAGGTAGGTATGGTGGATGTTTTGAGGAAGGTATATGGTGGGTGTATGATACCGACGAAAGGTGCGCGGTATTAGAGAGGCTAGCAATGGTGGAAGGGTGAGAGTGCGTATGATCCATGGACTCAACATTAGTCATAAAGAACTCATATACTTATTGCAAAAATCTACAAGTTATCAAAGCAAAGTATTACGCGCATGCTCCTAGGGGGATAGATTGGTAGGAAAAGACCATCGCTCGTCCCCGACCGCCACTCATAAGGAAGACAATCAATAAATAAATCATGCTCCGACTTCATCACATAACGGTTCACCATACGTGCATGCTACGGGAATCACAAACTTTAACACAAGTATTTCTCAAATTGACAACTACTCAACTAGCATGACTCTAATATCACCATCTCCACATCTAAAAACAATTATCAAGTATCAGACTTCTCATGGTATTCAACACACTCATAAGAGAATTTTATTATTAATCTTGTATACCTAGTGATTCGTCTCCAACATATCTATAATTTTTGATTGCTCCATGCTATATTATCTACTGTTTTGGACATTATTGGGCTTTATTATTCACTTTTATATTATTTTAGCTAACCTATTAACCGGAGGCCAGCCCAGAATTGTTGTTTTTTGCCTATTTTAGGGTTTCGAAGAAAAGGAATATCAAACGGAGTCCAAACGGAATGAAACCTTCGGGAACGTGATTTTTCTCAACGAACAAGACCCAGGAGACTTGGACCCTATGTCAAGAAACAAAAGAGGAGGCCATGAGGTAGGGGGCGCGCCTACCCCCCCCCCCCCCCCCCCCCCCCCCCCCCCCCCCCCCCCCCCCCCCCCCCCCCCCCCCCCAAGCGCGCCTCCACCCTCGTGGGCCCCCTGTTGCTCCACGACATACTCCTTCCTCCTATATATACCTACGTACCCCCAAATGATCAGATACGGAGCCAAAACCCTAATTCCACCGTCGTAACTTTCTGTATCCACGAGATCCCATCTTGGGGCCTGTTCCGGAGCTCCGCCGGAGGGGGTATCCATCATGGAGGGCTTCTACATCATCACCATAGCCCCTCCGATGAAGTGTGAGTAGTTCACCTCAGACCTACGGGTCCATAGTTATTAGCTAGATTACTTCTTCTCTCTTTTTGGATCTCAATACAACGCTCTCCCCCTCTCTTGTGGAGATCTATTCGATGTAATATTCTTTTTGCGGTGTGTTTGTTGAGACCGATGAATTATGGGTTTGTGATCAAGTCTATCTATGAACAATATTTGAATCTTCTCTGAATTCTTTTATGTATGATTGGTTATCTTTGCAAGTCTCTTCGAATTATCAGTTTGGTTTGGCCTACTAGATTGATCTTTCTTGCAATGGGAGAAGCGCTTAGCTTTGGGTTCAATCTTGCGGTGTCCTTTCCCAGTGACAGTAGGGGCAGCAAGGCACGTATTGTATTGTTGCCATCGAGGATAACAAGATGGGGTTTTCATCATATTGCATGAGTTTATCCCTCTACATCATGTCATCTTGCTTAAGGCGTTACTCTGTTTTCAGTAACTTAATACTCTAGATGCATGCTGGATAGCGGTCGGTGAGTGGAGTAATAGTAGTAGATGCAGGCAGGAGTCGGTCTACTTGTCTCGGACGTGATGCATATATACATGATCATGCTTAGATATTCTCATAACTATGCTCAATTCTGTCAATTGCTCAACAGTAATTCGTTCACCCACCGTAGAATACTTATGCTCTTGAGAGAAACCACTAGTGAAACCTATGGTCCCCGGGTATATCTTCATCATATTAATCTTCCAATACTTAGTAATTTCCTTTGCTCTTATTTTAATTTGCATCTTTATCATAAAAATACCAAAAATATTATCTTATTATATCTATCAGATCTCACTCTCGTAAGTGGCCGTGTAGGGATTGACAACCCCTTATCGCGTTGGTTGCGAGGATTTATTTGTTTTCTGCAGGTACAAGGGACTCGCGCGTAGCCTCCTACTGGATTGATACCTTGGTTCTCAAAAACTGAGGGAAATACTTACGCTACTTTGTTGCATCATCCCTTCCTCTTCAGGGAAAACCAACGCAGTGCTCAAGAGGTAGCAAGAAGGATTTCTAGCGCCGTTGCCGGGGAGTCTACGCAAAAGTCAATATACCAAGTACCCATCACAATCCCTATCTCCCGCATACATTATTTGCCATTTGCCTCTCGTTTTCCTCTCCCCCACTTCACCCTTGTCGTTTTATTCGCCCTCTCTCTCTATCCTCCCTTTCTTTCTCTATTTGCCTCTTTTTGCCCGCTTTCTTTTTGTTTGCTTGTGTGTTAGTTTTTTTGCTTGTCATTATGGCTAGTCCCTTATCTTCTCCATTGTCTCCCGAGAATGAAATTCTAAATTTTAAGCAAAGGGAGGGAGAAAATCTAAAAGATGCTTGGTATAGAATTTGCAATGCTCAAAATAGATCTACCAGGAAGCAGTCTTCTTCCGTTCTTCTTCGCAATTTTTATGTAGGCATAACTCCCTAGAACAGATATATCCTTGATACTATTATCGGAGGGAACTTCTTGGGTAGCCATACTTTTGATTCTTATAATGCTATGATAGATTTGTTTGGCTCACCCCCTCTTTTGCTTAACGGAACTGTATTAACTTTGTTGCATGTAATGCAAAGGCTCGAAGTTATTGAAAATAAGGTTGCTACCGTAGAGTTAATTGAAAATTTGGATAAAAATATCCACAACCAAATCTCTCTATATGGATCTAAAGTAGGAGTCACTTTGAAAAATATTAAAGAGAAGGAACCCATAGTTAATGAGAAATTAAATCACGATTCCACTAGGATCGATAAACTTGAGGATATTATTACCAACTTGGGAACCGATTTTTCTTCCGTAAAGAATACTCCAAGTCCTCCCACTAAAATTTCCAAGCTTATGTATGTTCCTAAAAGTAAGGGTGAATCCTCTAATAAGGAAACTGCGGATCTCAAATCTATAAGTATTCATCCCATTCTTTTTGCTATCATTAAGGAACCGTTTGTTACAAATGAATGTTTCGATCTTGTGGCTAAAAGTTTGATAATCAATAAAAAGAAATAAATTCCTAAGTATGGCAGATGCCTCATTGAAGAATTGCCTACCAAAGATGGCAATACCTATATCTATCCTTGCTTTTTATGCCTAGCTAGGGGTGTTAAACGATAGCGTTTGTTGGGAGGCAACCCAATTTTATTTTTATTCCTTACTTTTTTCTCCTGTTTAGTAATAAATAATTTATTTATCCTCTGTTTAGGTTGTGTTTTTTGTGTTTAATTAGTGTTTGTGCCTAGTAGAACCGTTGGGAAGACTTGGGGAAAGTCTTGTTAATCTTGCTGTAAAAAACAGAAACTTTAGCGTTCACGAGAACTGCTGCCATTTTTATTTGGAAAGTGATATTTAGTTAATTATTTTTGCAGATGATTAATAGATAAATTCCCCACGTCCAGAAATTTATTTTAGAATTTTGGGGGTTCCATATCTTGCGCTAGCTACACATTACTACAGACTGTTCTATTTTTGACAGATTCTGTTTTTCGTGTGTTGTTTGCTTATTTTGATGAATCTATGGCTAGTAAAATAGTTTATAAACCATAGAGAAGTTGGAATACAGTAGGTTTAACACCAATATAAATAAATAATGAGTTCATTACAGTACCTTGAAGTGGTCTTTTGTTTTCTTTCGCTAACGGAGCTCACGAGATTTTCTACTTTACGTTTTGTGTTGTGAAGTTTTCAAGTTTTGGGTAAAGATTTGATGGATTATGGAACAAGGAGTGGCAAGAGACTAAGCTTGGGGATGCCCATGGCACCCCCAATATAATCTAAGGACACCTAAAAGCCAAAGCTTGGGGATGCCCCGGAAGGCATCCCCTCTTTTCGTCTACCTTCTATCGGTAACTTTACTTGGAGCTATATTTTTATTCACCACATGATATGTGTTTTGCTTGGAGCGTCTTCTATTATTTGAGTCTCTATTTGTAAGTTTACCACAATCATCCTTGCAGCACACACCTTTTGAGAGAGCCATAACATGATTTGGAATCTGTTAGAATATTCTATGTGCTTCGCTTATATCATTTGAGTTATATAGTTTTGCTCTAGTACTTCACTTATATCTTTTAGAGCACGGTGGTGGATTTGTTTTATAGAAACTATTGGTCTCTCATGATTCACTTAGATTATTTTGAGAATCTTAAATAGCATGGTAATTTGCTTAAATAATCCTAATATGCTTGGAATTCAAGAATAGTAAAAGAACTTTCTTATGAGTGTGTTGAATGCTATGAGAAGTTTGATGCTTGATAATTGTTTTGAGATATGAAGATGGTGATATTAGAGTTATGCTAGTTGAGTGTGACACCCTCGATTCAATCATACACTAATCATACACGCAAATGTGTACGATCAAGATCAATGACTCACGGGAAGATATCACAACACAACTCTAGACACAAATTAAAATAATACAAGCTTTATATTACAAGCCAGGGGCCTCGAGGGCTCGAATACATAAGCTCGAAAAACACAAGAGTCAGCGGAAGCAACAATATCTGAGTACAGACATGAGTTAAACAAGATTGCCTTAAGAAGGCTAGCACAAAAGCAACAATGGTCGAAAAGGCAAGGCCTCCTGCCTGGGAGCCTCCTAACAACTCCTAGTCATCGGCGGTCTTCACGTAGTAGTAGGCATCCTCCGGGTAGTAGTAGTCATCAGTGGCATCGTATGGCTCCTGGGCTCCGTCATCTGGTCGCAACAATCGGGTATGGGGGAAAATAAGTAGCAAAGAAACCGTGAGTACTCATCCAAAGTACTCGCAAGACTTACATCAGATCTAAACTAAGTATGCATCTGTATCAAAGGAAAATGGGCTGTATCTGTGGACTAAAATGCAGAATGCCATAAGGGAAGGGGAAAGCCTAGCCTATCGAAGACTAGCATCTTCTGGAAACCACCATCTTGCAGTAACAGGAGGGAGTAGAGTAACATAAACTAAAGTAGCAGCAGAGTTATCAACCTCGTCCAGAGATCCTTTTTCGACTCCCTGCGAGAAAGCAATCCCAGAGCCATACTATCCACTTCTCATCACCATCCATTTCTCATCACAATCCATTTCTCATCACAAGTATCCAGTTCTAGTTGTATCGATCGGGATACAACTCCAAGTGTCCGTTACCCTAGGACAGGCTATCGATAGATGTTTTCTTCCCTGCAGGGGTGCACCAACTTACCCACCATGCTGGATTAACTCCGGCCGGACACACTTTCCTGGGTCATGCCTGGCCTCGGCTAAACAATACGCCACAACCCGGCCTAGGCTCAATCGAGAGGTCAGCACGCCGGACTAAACCTATGCCCCCAGGGGTCATGGGCCATCTCCCCGGGAACTCCTACACGTTGCGAACGCGGCCGGTGAGAAGACCTAGCTACCTCCTTCAACAAGGCAGGTGCTTACGCAGTCCAACCCGGCGCGCGCCGCTCAGTCGCTGACGTCTAATAAGCTTTGACTGATGTATACGACGCAGAATGTCCATACAGTGCCCACGTGATGGTTAGTGCTATCAGGCCAGAGGCCCCTCAGATCAAATATCCAAATCGTAGTGGATTAGGAACGCGCGGTGACGAGCAGAGACTCACGATCGATGTGACCCCATCGCCCTGTCTCGAGTACTTGCGGCAGGGGCTAAGAATGCCCGGCCATGCCTCGTAAGTATCTCGCGGGCACCTTCCAGGTCAACCCGACTCCACATCACTCGCTATTAAGCTCGCGCGGGTACCCCTCAGGGTCGACCCGTCTTTAGTAACATGGCTCAGTGTAAAGTCATAGTAACCATAGTAACTGTGTATCTAACACCAAGGGGAAACCCCGAGGAATCACCCCCGGTGAATTCCACTCGATGTTGTCATCCAGGTGAACATAAGAGGATCCACCCTCGAGGTTCACGTTTGATGGGTTGCACGACAGAGCCGTAACGGAAGTGGTTAAGGAGGAAATCACCCTCGATGACCTCAACCGTATAGCTACACTACGGAGATCTCATCAGGAGTGATGTAAGAGGTTCCACCCTCGGCACTCGATGGTAACTCTGCAGAGTCGTACTACTAGGGGGGTGATGTGCGGTGTCGGGGCCTGGACGTCGATCACGTTGATCGAGTCATCGAACATAAAGCGAGGCAACTGGGACATGGTGGGGGTCACTGATGGATCACTAACCAACCTATACTAAGCAGTTTAGGATAATCAGGTAAGGTATGAAAGCAGGTAACAACAACCAGCTATGCTTCAGAGTAGGATCATACAGAAAGCAGTAACAGTTCTAATGCAAGCATGAGAGGGAAAGAATTAGGCGATATCGGAATGCTCAAGGGGGGGTTTGCTTGCCTGGTTGCTCTGGCAAGGAGGGGGGTCGTCGTCGACGTAGTCGATCACAAGGGCAGCATCAGTCTCGGGGTCTACCGGAGAGAAGAGGGGGAAGAAACAGTAAATATAAAGAAAACATAGCACCACAAGGCATAACCTGGCAATAAGATGTGCCGGGTGTGACCTAACACGGTAGGAGGTGATACCGGCGAAGAGGGAAACATCCGGGAAAGTATCCCCGGTGTTTCGCGTTTTCGGACAAATGAACCGGAGGGGGAAAGTTGCGTGTTCGCTATGCTAGGGATGCGTGGCGGACGAACGGGCTGCGTATCCGGATTCGTCTCGTCGTTCTGAGCAACTTTCATGTACAAAGTTTTTCCATCCGAGCTACGGTTTATTTTATATTAATTTTAAAAGATTTAAATCATTTTTAGAATTTATTTAATTTATTTAATTCAACATTATCCAGAACAGTGTTTGCTGACATCAGTATGACGTCAGCATGACGTCAGCAGTCAACAGAGGTGTTGACTGGTCAAACTGACGTGTGGGCCCAGTGGGACCCACCTGTCATACACTATTAGGTTAATTAGGGTTTAGGTTAAACTAATTACTATTTAATTAAACTAACAGGGTGATTAGCTTAATTAAATATGATTAATTAACTTAATTAATTTAATTTAATTTAATTAATTTTATTTTTATTACTATATTTGTTTTCTTATAAAAAACATTCTGGGGGGGGGTCGGGCCCCACATGTCATTGGCCCTAGGGGCCTATCGGGCGCCGCTAGCGGGTGGGGGCGTTGGACGCGCCCGAGCGGGTGCACACCCAGTGCAGGCGGACCCGGCAGGGGCCGGCGTAGGGGGCGGTGGCACCGGCGAGGCTACGGCAGGGGCGGCGCGGGCAAGCGCGCGCGGCGGCATGCCGGGCAGGGCGAGGCGTGGGTAATGCGAGGCAGTGGTGGGGCACCATGGCGCGGTTGCAGGCGGCGGCCGATCGAGGCAGGGGAGGGATCGCGGCAAGGGCGAGAGGAGCGGGACGGCGGACGGCGCGGGCGCGCACTGGGCGCAGGCGGCGAGCGTGGTGACGACGGGGCCGGCGAGCAGGCGCGTCTGTGGTTGCGCAGGCGTGTGCGTGCTCCACGACACGAGGAGCAGAGGCGGGCAGAGGGGGGCAACTGTGCGGCGGTGACGGCAGCGTGCGGGAAGGTCAGGGGCGCGTCGGAGCAAGCTCCGAGCGTGGGTGCGGCGTGCGGCAAAGGAGTAGAGGAGGAGATTGGGGCGAGGCTCACGGGGGGCCATAGGGACAAGGGCAGCGGTGCTCGGGGAGGTTGACGGGGACGGCGTGACGGAGAGGAGGCAACGAGGTCGGGGTGGCGCGGGGTTCCAGCGACGTCCGTGGAGCTCCGGGCGGTGGTGAACAAGGACGAGGCGACGGCGTACGGCGGGTCGGGCGCGGCATCGGGTCTCCCAGATCAGGAGAGGGGGGAGGCAAGGAGGACGGCGGTGGGGCGGCGCCGGCGGTGTTCGACGGGGCCGGAGCAACTGGCCCGAACCAGATCCAGACGGGATCAGGTTAGGGAGGGGAGTGGGGGACGAGGAGGAGTGGGGGGGCGTCGAGCAGAGGGAGTGGGGGTCGTGGGGGAGTTAGGGTTACGGGGAGGGAGTGATAAGGAGGCCCGACTAGGCCTGGTGGGCCGGCCGATGCGGCTGCCAGCGGGGCCGTTCGGTCCAGCGTGGGCGGGGGTCTTTTCCCTTTTTTCAGCATTTTCCTTTTTTAAACGAAAAACCTTTTCTGTTTTCCTTATTAAAGGGCATTTGAACACTTTAAAAAAAATTGGTTCCACCACCAAAATTAGTTAGGGATTATTTGCCTCATGACGAACATTTTAGATTTCATGTCTGAGCAATTTTGAATTTCCCTCATAATTTGAATTTGAAATTTGACTTTGATTTTTCATCAGGTGACAATTAGCTCAGTAAGCATGGTGACCTGGCACCATTAACAGGTGATTACTATAGCATGACACTGGGGTGTTACAAATCTCCTCCACTACAAGAAATCTCGTCCCGAGATTTAAGTGGTGAAGTAAAGTGTAACTTCGGGAGAACTGACCCATATAGGGTTAATTATCTGGTGAACAATGCAGGGAATGTGACAGAAGTATCTCTCGAGTTGAAATTTAGGAAAAACGTCGAGAGCAAAGTATGAAGGTACAATAGGAAGTTTCAACTAAATGAACAACGATTGATACTTGAACAAAGTGTGAGAAAGAGGGTTCAGAGCATCGTGAATACATCATCTCTCGGAAGGTGGCTCGTGACATGATACGAAGCCAAATGCAAGAATATTTCGGAATCAAAGATATACAGGAGAGTCAGGTTTCGATCCTGTGGAACTGTGGGTTATGGGCCCACCATGTGGGTTAAATGTAGAAAGAGTGCTGACATCTTGTACGGTCATGTTAGCAAGGCATGTCAGAGTGTATCCTGTCAGTTATGTCGGCAACAACGTCGGTACCAAGTGCGATGGACGAAGAGAACCATTTTCCTGCTCGTTGAAATGAGGCGGCCATTAGGCAAAGTTCTCGTCCATTGGTGGCTACCGAAATGTCATCAACAATAATAACAGGGTCTTACTGATAGAGTGATACAACGAGGTGTTTACATAAGCAGGGAAATATTACTGCTTAGATCATATAGATCACAAGAAAGGTTTAAACAAAACAATGGAAAGGAAAATGTGCTTAAACACATACTTCAGGGGTATATCCTTCCCAAGGACAAGCAGAGCATGGTATCCATGACAGGATAGAAGTATAAAACCATTTAGGTAAGGGGAAAGAAATTTCATGACATTACCCATACAACGGTGTTTGGATAATTGATAAAGAAGATTTAGTATCGTGCTTCAAATGTTCTTATTGGAGATTGGATTACCACAGACATGCTTCGAGATAGCATTGACATGGTTTCAAGCAAAGGTCAGACTTTGGATACACCAAGGACCCATCGGAAACAACTTAGAAAATAAGTCATACCATTTTAGCAGGGAAAAGATGAAGGTGTGGCCGACGGGCTCAGTAGCAATCCATCGACATGTCAAAAAGGATGTATTCCCAAAATCAATATGATCAAGTTTGTGTTGGGGGGAAGACAAGAATGTTGTTGATGCCGACACAAATCATCGAGAGGGAAGGATGGTATTTATAGCCATGAATTCAATTGACATCTCTGAAGAAGCCAATGTGTGACGGTGATCAAGACAAAGTTTGTTGAGAGACTCTACGAAGGTGCCATCGAGCAGAAAAGGGAGGAAGAAGTGAAAGGCTATGATAACCACGGATTCGACACAAGCTCAAAGTCAAGCTTGTTGTTCGAGGTAAAATGATAAGATGAGGAAGATCGACGTAAGCTTAGCTCATCGTCGGAAGTTGCTCCGGGCATAAGGACTAGGTAGCACAGTTAAAAAGTTGCCATGATAAAATATAGCCGTTCAGGCTAGGAATGATGTGATGGGGTATAAAGCTTCCTAGTATCAAGTACTAGGTGTAAAGCCAGAAGGTAAATCGGAGTAGAGGTTGGATGGGGGAAATGAGTTGTAGAGGATAAGTTATTTAACTTAACCAGTACATGGGATTAGGGAGGAAATATGGTCGGGACCATAAATGCAAAGGATCCAATTTATAATACCGGAAGAATATTCAAATGATTAAATATCCTTGCAAGAAGCTTTCACGATAAGTCCCACATCGTGTCCGTGGGCATGAACACAAGGTTCAGGGTCGACTCCCACTTCTTCAATGCATAACCTTTCATTTTACTTCTCGCTCTTGATGAAGCTGTTGTATTGAGTTTTATCTGACGAAGAGCCAGTAGAGTATAATCCGCATAACTTTCGAGTTCACACAGATTAGGGAAGGCATAGGTTCAACCCATCGGGGCATCTTAGGAACATATATCATAAATTTTAAGAACAAATAACACAAGCTCGGTAGGAGAGCTTGCTTGAGAAAGTGAAGGATACAATTTACCAAAAGAATTATGTATCCGAGGAAAGGCCCACAACCTTATTGAATATGAAGGACGTTGTCGGATAAAATCCGAAAAAGGGGTCTGGTGGTCCACAAGGGATCTGATGTGAGCATCAATATTCAACCAAGGGAAAGAAAGAATGCAAGGAGATCAGATTATAGAAACAATTGACTAACTCAAAGCTCAATTGCAAAGGAATTATGAATTCCAAGACAAGGGATCAGAAGCAATGCTCTGATAAGGGATGGATAGGTAGAATAGCCTTAGGGGTACAATCGATGGCGATTCGATGGCGATTTGATTGATCGAGATTCAGCACATGTTAGAATGACGTCTGAGCCGGAAGGATGAATTCTAGGATCTGATTGAGGATTGCGACCATTCACGACATATTGTATCAACGGACTCAAAATGATAATGACAAAGGCTGACAATAAGATTACTAGACTTATGGTATTAACCATAATGCAAGCAAGCAAGAAATCCAAGAACAATAGGCTGTTGAGGATTTTCACAAGAACGAATGGTATTACGAAGACTTTTGTGAAGTACAAGAATCAACCGAGGATGAGCGGATACTCGATAGGTGCACAAAGTTATCCGTAGGGGTATTCAGACGACAAGGAACTACAAGGCAGTAAGCTCAAAGGATTCTCGGAAAAAGGAGATCAGTTCAAGGCATCTTGTAATAACAAGATCAATGGGATAGAATGTAAGATTGGTAAGTGTGTGTAGTTATCCATAAGGATATTTCGGTGGTAAGGAATTGCAAAGGCAACAGGCACAAAGTCTCGAGAGAATATCGTAGAGTATCTTTGGAATCTTCTGATGCAGCAGGCGATCATCTGAAATAAGAGGCTCTCCGGGCGGATGTGATCACGACATCTTAATGTTCGAGTTAGTAAAACCATTTAACCCGAATAGAAGAGAGATCAGAGTCCCAGAGTATAGACGAGGAGTAAAAGATCCTAATACCGCCCAAATGGCAATGTGGGCCCGTAAGGCACACAACCATGTTAGTAAAAGCTTTTTAGTGACTAGACTCAACTTGGGCCAAGGAGTTTGGAAGGAGGATTCCTACAGGCAGTTGGCTCTCATACCAACTTGTGACGCCCTCGATTCAATCGTACACTAATCATACACCCAATTGTGTACGATCAAGATCAAGGACTCACGGGAAGATATCACAACACAACTCTAGACACAAATTAAAATAATACAAGCTTTATATTACAAGCCAGGGGCCTCGAGGACTTGAATACATAAGCTCGAAAAACACAAGAGTCAGCGGAAGCAACAATACCTGAGTACATACATGAGTTAAACAAGATTGCCTTAAGAAGGCTAGCACAAAAGCAACAATGGTCGAAAAGGCAAGGCCTCCTGCCTGGGAGCCTCCTAACTACTCCTAGTCATCGGCGGTCTTCACGTAGTAGTAGGCATCCTCCGGGTAGTAGTAGTCATCAGTGGCGTCGTCTGGCTCCTGGGCTCCGTCATCTGGTCGCAACAATCGGGTATGGGGGAAAGAAGTAGCATAGCAACCGTGAGTACTCATCCAAAGTACTCGCAAGACTTACATCAGATCTAAACTAAGTATGCATTTGTATCAAAGGAAAATGGGTTGTATCTGTGGACTAAACTGCAGAATCCAGAAGGGAAGGGGAAAGCCTAGCCTATCAAAGACTAGCATCTTCTGGAAACCACCATCTTGCAGCAACAGGAGGGAGTAGAGTAACATAAAGTAAAGTAGCAGTAGAGTTATCAACCTCGGCCAGAGATCCTTTCTCGACTCCCTGCGAGAAAGCAATCCCAGAGCCATACTATCCATTTCTCATCACAATCCATTTCTCATCACAAGTATCCAGTTCTAGTTGTATCGATCGGGATACAACTCCAAGTGTCCGTTACCGTAGGACAGGCTATCGATAGATGTTTTCTTCCCTGCAGGGGTGCACCAACTTACCCACCACGCTCGATTAACTCTGGCCGGACACACTTTCCTGGGTCATGCCCGGCCTCGGCTAAACAATACGCCACAATCCGACCTAGGCTTAATAGAGAGGTCAGCACGCCGGCCTAAACCTATGCCCCCAGGGGTCATGGGCCATCTCCCCGAGAACTCCTACACGTTGCGAACGTGGCCGGTGAGCAGACCTAGCTACCTCCTTCAACAAGGCAGGTGCTTACGCAGTCCAACCCGGCGCGCGCCGCTCAGTCGCTGACGTCTAATAAGCTTTAGCTGATGTACACGACACAGAACGCCCATACAATGCCCACGTGATGGTTAGTGCTATCAGGCGAGAGGCCCCTCGGATCAAATATCCAAATCATAGTGGATTAGGAAAGCGCGGTAACGAGCAGAGACTCACGATAGATGTGACCCCGTCGCCCCGTCTCGAGTACTTGCGGCAAGGGCTAAGAATGCCCGGCCACGCCCCGTAAGTATCTCGCGGGCACCTTCCAGGTCAACCCGACTCCACATCACTCGCTATTAAGCTCGCGCGGGTACCCCTCAGGGTCGACCCGTCTTTAGTAACATGGCTCAGTGTAAAGTCATAGTAACCATAGTAACTGTGTGTCTAACACCAAGGGGAAAACCCGAGGAATCACCCCCGGTGGAATTCCACTCGATGTTGTCATCCAGGTGAACGTAAGAGAATCCACCCTCGAGGTTCACGTTTGATGGGTTGCACGACAGAGCCGTAACGGAAGTGGTTACGGAGGAAATCACCCTCAATGACCTCGACCGTATAGCTACACTACGGAGATCTCATCAGGAGTGATGTAAGAGGTTCCACCCTCGGCACTCGATGGTAACTCTGTAGAGTCGTACTACTAGGGGGGTGATGTGCGGTGTCGGGGCCTGGACGTCGATCACGTTGATCGAGTCATTGAACATAAAGAGAGGCAATTGGGACATGGTGGGGTCACTGATGGATCACTAACCAACCTATACTAAGCAGTTTAGGATAAGCAGGTAAGGTATGAAAGCAGGTAACAACAATCGGCTATGCTTCAGAGTAGGATCATACAGAAAGCAGTAGCAGTAGCAGTTCTAATGCAAGCATGAGAGGGAAAGAATTAGGCGATATCGGAATGCTCAGGGGGGGGGGTTTGCTTGCCTGGTTGCTCTGGCAACGAGGGGGGTCGTCGTCGACGTAGTCGATCACAAGGGCAACATCGGTCTCGGGGTCTACCGGAGAGAAGAGGGGGAAGAAACAGTAAATATAAAGCAAACATAGCACCACAAGGCATAACATGGCAATAAGATGTGCCGGGTGTGACCTCACGCGGGAGGAGGTGATACCGGCGAAGGGGGGAAACATCCGGGAAAGTATCCCCAGTGTTTCGCATTTTCAGACAGATGAACCAGATGGGGAAAGTTGCGTGTTCGCTATGCTAGGGATGCGTGGTAGACGAACAGGCTGCGTATTCAGATTCGTCTCGTCGTTCTGAGCAACTTTCATGTACAAAGTTTTTTCGTCCGAGCTACGGTTTATTTTATATTAATTTTAAAAGATTTAAATCATTTTCAGAATTTATTTAATTCAACATTATCCAGAACAGCGTTTGCTGACGTCAACATGACGTCAGCAGTCAATAGAGGTGTTGACTGGTCAAACTGACGTGTGGGCCCAGTGGGACCCACCTGTCATACACTGTTAGGTTAATTAGGGTTTAGGTTAAACTAATTACTTAATTAAACTAACAAGATAATTAGCTTAATTAAATAGGATTAATTAACTTAATTAATTAATTTAGTTAATTAATTAATGAATTAAATTTATTTTTATTACTATATTTTTTATTATTATTTTTTTATAAAAAACATTCTGGAGGGGTCGGGCCCCACATGTCATGGGCCCTAGGGGCCTATCGGGCGCCGCTAGTGGGCGGGGGCGTCGGACGCGCCCGAGTGGGCGCACGCCCAGTGCGGGCGGACCCGGCAGGGGCCGGCGCAAGGGGAGGGGTGGCACCGGCGAGGCAACGGCAGGGGCGGCGCGGGCGAGCGCGCGTGGTGGCGTGCCGGGCAGGGCGAAGCGTGGGTAATGCGAGGCAGTGGTGGGGCACCATGGCGCGGTTGCAGGCGGCGGCCGATCGAGGCAGGGAAAGGATCGCGGCTGGGCGAGATGAGCGGGACAGTGGACGGCGCGGGCGCGCACTGGGCGCAGGCGGCGAGCACAGCGACTACGGGGCCGGTGAGCGGGCGCGTCTGTGGTCGTGCAGGCGTGCACGTGCTCCATGGCACGAGGAGCAGAGGCGGGCAGAGGGGGGCAACTGCGCGGCGGTGACGGCAGCGCGCGGGAAGGTCAGGGGCGCGTCGGAGCAAGCTCCGAGCGCGGGTGCGGCGTGCGGCAAAGGAGGAGAGGAGGAGATCGGGGCGAGGCTCACGGGGGCCGTAGGGACAAGGGCAGCGGTGCTTGGGGAGGTTGACGGGGACGGCGTGACGGAGAGGAGGCAACGAGGTCGGGGTGGCGCGGGGTTCCGGCGACGTCCGTGGAGCTCCGGGCGGTGGTGAACAAGGACGAGGCGACAGCGTACGGCGGGTCGGGCGCGGCGTCGGGGCTCCCAGATCGGGAGAGGGGGAGGCGAGGAGGACGGCGGTGGGGCGGCGCCGGCGGTGTTCGACGGGGCCGGAGCAACTGGCCCGAACCAGATCCAGATGGGATCGGGTGAGGGAGGGGGAGTGGGGAACGAGGAGGAGTGGGGGGGTCGAGCAGAGGGAGTGGGGGTCGTGGGGGAGTTAGGGTTACGGGGAGGGAGTGATAAGGAGGCCCGACTGGGCCTGGTGGGCCGGCCGATGCGGCTGCCAGCTGGGCCGTTCGGTCCAGCGTGGGCGGGGGTCTTTTCCCTTTTTCAGCATTTTCCTTTTTTAAACGAAAAACCTTTTCTGTTTTCCTTATTAAAGGGCATTTGACCACTTTAAAAAAAATTGGTTCCACCACCAAAATTAGTTAGGGATTATTTGCCTCATGACGAACATTTTAGATTTCATGTCTGAGCAATTTTGAATTTCCCTCATAATTTGAATTTGAAATTTGACTTTGATTTTTCATCAAGTGACAATTAGCTCAGTAAGCATGGTGACCTGGCACCATTAACAGGTGATTACTGTAGCATGACACTGGGGGTGTTACATTGAGTAGTTGTGAATTTGAGAAATACTTGTGTTAAAGTTTGTGATTCCCGTAGCATGCACGTATGGTGAACCGTTATGTGATGAAGTCAGAGCATGATTTATTTTTTGATTGTCTTCCTTAGGAGTGGCGGTCAGGGACGAGTGATGGTCTTTTCCTACCAATCTATGCCCCTAGGAGCATGCGCATAATACTTTGCTTTGATAACTTGTAGATTTTTGCAATAAGTATATGAGTTCTTTATGACTAATGTTGAGTCCATGGATTATATGCAATTTTCTTCCTTCCACCATTGCTAGCCCTCTAATACCGCGCACCTTTCGCCGGTATCATACACCCACCATATACCTTCCTCAAAACAGCCACCATGCCTACCTATTATGGCATTTCCATAGCCATTCCGAGATATATTGCCATGCAACTTTCCACCGTTCCGTTTATTATGACACACTCCATCATTGTCATATTGCTTAGCATGATCATGTAGTTGACATCGTATTTGTGGCAAAGCCACCATTCATAATTCTTTCATACATGTCACTCTTGATTCATTTCATATCCCGGTACACCGCCGGAGGCATTCATATAGAGTCATATTTTGTTCTAAGTATCGAGTTGTAATTATTGAGTTGTAAGAAAATAGAAGTGTGATGATCATCATTATTAGAGCATTGTCCCAGTGAGGACAGGATGATGGAGACTATGATTCCCCCACAAGTCGGGATGAGACTCCGGATGAAAAATAAAAAAATGAAGAAAGAAAAGAGGCCATAAAAAAGGAGAAAAGGCCCAAAAAATTGAGAGAAAAAGAGAGAAGGGACAATGTTACTATCCTTTTACCACACTTGTGCTTCAAAGTAGCACCATGATATTCATGATAGAGAGTCTCCTATGTTATCACTTTCATATACTAGTGGGAATTTTTCATTATAGAACTTGGCTTGTATATTCCAATGATGGGCTTCCTCAAAATGCCCTAGGTCTTCATGAGCAAGCAAGTTGGATGCACACCCACTTAGTTTCTTTTGTTGAGCTTTCATATACTTATATCTCTAGTACATCCGTTGCATGGCAATCCCTACTCACTCACATTGATATCTATTGATGGGCATCTCCATAGCCCGTTGATACGCCTAGTTGATGTGAGACTATCTCCTCCCTTTTTGTCTTCTCCATAACCACCATTCTATGCCACTTATAGTGCTATATCCATGGCTCACGCTCATGTATTGCGTGAAGATTGAAAAAGTTTGACAATGTCAAAAGTATGAAACAATTGCTTGGCTTTTCATCGGGGTTGTGCATGATTTAAATACTTTGTGTGATGAAGATAGAGCATAGCCAAACTATATGATTTTGTAGGGATAACTTTCTTTGGCCATGTTATTTTGAGAAGACATGATTGCTTTGTTAGTATGCTTGAAGTATTATTATTTTTATGTCAATATGAACTTTTATCCTGAATCTTTCGGATCTGAATATTCATACCACAATTAAGAAGAATTACATTAAAATAATGCCAAGTAGCACTCCGCGTCAAAAATTCTGTTTTTATCATTTACCTACTCGAGGACGAGCAGGAATTAAGCTTGGGGATGCTTGATACGTCTCCAACGTATCTATAATTTTTGATTGCTCCATGCTATATTATCTACTGTTTTGGACATTATTGGGCTTTATTATTCACTTTTATATTATTTTTGGGACTAACCTATTAACCAGAGGCCCAAACCAGAATTGTTGTTTTTTGCCTGTTTTAGGGTTTCGAAGAAAAGGAATATCAAACGGAGTCCAAACGGAATGAAGCCATCGGGAACGTGATTTTCTCAATGAACAAGACCCAGGAGACTTGGACCCTACGTCAAGAAACAAAAGAGGAGGCCACGAGGTAGGGGGGCGCGCCTACCCCCCCCAGGCGCGCCCTCCACCCTCATGGGCCCCCTGTTGCTCCACCGACGTACTCCTTCCTCCTATATATACCTACGTACCACCAAACAATCAGACACAGAGCCAAAACCCTAATTCCACCGCCGTAACTTTCTGTATCCACGAGATCCCATCTTGGGGCCTGTTCCGGAGCTCCGCCGGAGGGGGTATCCATCATGGAGGGCTTCTACATCATCACCATAGCCCCTCCGATGAAGTGTGAGTAGTTCACCTCAGACCTACGGGTCCATAGTTATTAGCTAGATTACTTCTTCTCTCTTTTTGGATCTCAATACAATGTTCTCCCCCTCTCTTGTGGAGATCTATTCGATGCAATCTTCTTTTTGTGGTGTGTTTGTTGAGATCGATGAATTGTGGGTTTATGATCAAGTCTATCTATGAACAATATCTGAATCTTCTCTGAATTCTTTTATGTATAACTGGTTATCTTTGCAAGTCTCTTCGAATTATCAGTTTGGTTTGGCCTACTAGATTGATCTTTCTTGCAATGAGAGAAGTGCTTAGCTTTGGGTTCAATCTTGCGGTGTCCTTTCCCAGTGACAGTAGGGGCAGCATGGCACGTATTGTATTGTTGCCAACGAGGATAACAAGATGGGGTTTTCATCATATTGCATGAGTTTATACCTCTACATCATGTCATCTTGCTTAATGTGTTACTCTGTTTTCATTAACATAATACTCTAGATGCATGTTGATAACCCGCAAGTATAGGGGATCGCAACAGTTTTCGAGGGTAAAGTATTCAACCCAAATTTATTGATTCGACACAAGGGGAGCCAAAGAATACTCTCAAGTATTAGCAGTTGAGTTGTCAATTCAACCACACCTGGAAACTTAATATCTGCAGCAAAGTGTTTAGTAGCAAAGTAATATGATAGTAGTGATAAAGGTAACAAAAGGTAACAGTAGTAAAAGCAATGTTTTTGGTATTTTGTAGTGATGATAGCAATAGCAACGGGAAAGTAAATAAGCGAAGAACAATATATGGAAAGCTCGTAGGCAATGGATCCGTTATGGAGAATTATGCCGGATGCGGTTCATCATGTAACAGTCATAACCTAGGGTGACACAGAACTAGCTCCAATTCTTCAATGTAATGTAGGCATGTATTCCGAATATAGTCATACGTGCTTATGGAAAAGAACTTGCATGACATCCTTTGTCCTACCCTCCCGTGGCAGCAGGGTCCTTACGGAAACTAAGGGATATTAAGGCCTCCTTTTAATAGAGAACTGGAACAAAGCATTAACACATAGTGAATACATGAACTCCTCAAACTACGGTCATCACCGGTAAGTATCCCGATTATTGTCACTTCAGGGTTAACGGATCATAACACATAATAGGTGACTATAGACTTGCAAGATAGGATCAAGAACTCTCATATATTGATGAAAACATAATAGGTTCAGATCTGAAATCATGGCACTCGGGCCCTAGTGACAAGCATTAAGCATAGCAAAGTCATAGCAACATCAATCTCAGAACATAGTGGACACTAGGGATCAAACCCTAACAAAACTAACTCGATTACATGATAGATCCCATCCAACCCATCACCGTCCAGCAAGCTTACGATGGAATTACTCACGCACGGCGGTGAGCATCATGAAATTGGTGATGGAGGATGGTTGATGATGATGATGGCGACGGATTCCCCTCTCCGGAGCCTCGAACGGACTCCAGATCAGCCCTCCCGAGAGGTTTTAGGGCTTGGTGACGGCTCCGTATCGTAAAATGCGATGATTTCTTCTCTTTGATTTTTTTTCTCCCCGAAACTCAATATATGGAGTTGGAGTTGGAGTCGGAGAGGCAACAGGGGGCCCACGAGGTAGGGGGCGCGCCCCCCACCCTCGTGGAGAGGTGGGGGGCCCCCTGGCCTTCATCTTTTGCATGTATTTTTCTTATTTTTTGGAAAGTGGCTCCGTGAAGTTTCAGGTCATTCCGAGAACGTTTGCTCCTGCACATAAATAACACCATGGTAATTCTGCTGAAAACAGCGTCAGTCCGGATAAGTTCCATTCAAATCATGCAAGTTAGAGTCCAAAATAAGGGCAAAAGTGTTTGGAAAAGTAGATACATTGGAGACGTATCAACTCCCCCAAGGTTAAACCTTTGCTTGTCCTCAAGCAATGTTGACACCAGATTTTGGCACGGTCAAGAACTTATTTAAGATGGCCTCAAATGGAGAAGTGATCTACATGAAAGAGTTCCGTATTGTTGATATGAACATCTTTGAAGTTTGGGTCATCGCCGTCCGATTTCATCTCGAAGGCCGAAACTATGCCCAAAGTAGTACGATCTTATATTCAGAGTACAGTTTGTCCTATTAAGCCCCCAAGACAACCTCAAATGGAAAAATGATCTACACGGCTTGTCTTCGTCTCGTCGAAATGATCGATTTTGATATAAAAATCGTCCAAATCCGAGTTCGTATGCAAAAGTTAGAGCAATCGGAGTGCAGCCCTGTCACGAGGCGAGATGTGGGGCGCCCCACCAGACACATGTCTGATGGGTAGCGCGAGGAATAGCCTGTTTTGCGCGACAGATTTGACCCTCAAGACGACTTCTGATCAAAAACCGTTCAACATGAAAGTTGTTCGTCTCGTCGAAACGGTCAAGATTGCTTTTGGGCTCGTTTCCATGCAAGATTGTTTACCACCACAAAAAAGACCCACAAGGTGCAGCCAATTTAAACCGAATAGTTTTGGAAAGTTCGGACAACACCAATCCGAATTTGACTAGGGTTTTGGACGTGAATCCAAGCCTTTTCCTTTCACGGGAAGTCCAGCCGCCTCTTATATATCTAAGGGGTGACGGCCGATTGAACAACACACAATCGATCAAATCATCTACCACTTTTTATCTTTTTATCTTTTCTCCCTAACCCTAGTTCTTCTTCTTCCTCGTTCTTCGTCT
The DNA here is from genome assembly GCF_003073215.2 of Triticum urartu. NCBI lineage: Eukaryota > Viridiplantae > Streptophyta > Magnoliopsida > Poales > Poaceae > Triticum > Triticum urartu. The sequence goes on from NC_053024.1 coordinate 619,927,966, forward strand.
GTTCTTCTTGTTGTAGGGCGCGAACCTCGAGGCCCTAGGGGCGATCAGGTCGACCTAGGGCAGCCCATAGCTGCCGCGTGCCCTGACGGGGTCCCTCCTGGGCGTGTGGGGTTTCGGGTCCTGAAAAGCACCCGCCGGATTGCTTGCGTACGGCGCTTCCGGACGGGTCTCCTTCGACGTGAGCTGTGGTGCATCACCCCCAGCGTCGAGGTACACGGTGACGTGTTCGTGTGCGAACAAGCAATTCAGTTGACAAACTGAAAGTGATAAAGAAATTTTTTTACAAACTCTGTTTGATCTTTTTGTTCTAAATATGTAAAGCCAGCATTCAAGTTTTCAGCAAAGATTATAACTAACCACATTCACAATAACGCATAGGTCTCAAGTTTACTCATATCAATAGCATAATCAACTAGCGAGCCATAATAATAAATCTCGGATGACAACACTTTCTCAAAACAATCATAATATGATATAAAAAGGTGGTATCTCGCTAGCCCTTTCTGAGACTGCAAAACATAAATGCAGAGCACCTTTAAAGACCAAGTACTAACTAGACATTGTAATTCATGGTAAAAGAGATCCAGTCAAGTCATACTCAATGTAAACTAACAGTAATGAATGCAAATGAAAGCGGTGCTCTCCAACTGGTGCTTTTTAATAAGAGGATGATGACTCAGCATAAAAGTAAATAGATAGGCCCTTCGTAGAGGGAAGCAGGGATTTGTAGAGGTGCCAGAGCTCGGTTTTGAAACAGAGGTGAATAATGTTTTGAGCGGTATACTTTCATTGTCAACATAACAACCAAGAGATGGCGATATCTTCCATGCTACACACATTATAGGCGGTTCCCAAACAGAATGGTAAAGTTTATACTCCCCCTTCCACCAACAAGCATCAATCCATGACTAGATCGAAACAACGAGTGCCTCCAACTAACAAGAGTCCCAAGGGGGGTTTTGTTTGCAATTATTTTGATTTAGTTTGCATAAAGCATGGGATTGGGCATCCCGGTGACCAGCCATTTATCTCGTGAGTGAGGAGCGGAGTCCACTCCTCTTGAGAATAACCCGCCTAACATGGAAGATACAGACAGCCCTAGTTGATACATGAGCTATTCGAGCATACAAAAAAGGATATTTATTTGAAGGTTTAGAGTTTGGCAGATACAAATTTACTTGGAACGGCAGGTATATGCCGTATATAGGTAGGTATAGTGGACTCATGTGGAATAACTTTGGGGTTTAAGGGATTGGATGCACAAGCAGTATTCCCGCTTAGTACAGGTGAAGGCTAGCAAAAGACTGGGAAGCGACCAGCTAGAGAGCGACAACAGTCATTAACATGCATTAAAAGTAATCAACACCAAGTGCAAGCATGAGTAGGATATAATCCACCACGAACATAAATATCATGAAGGCTATGTTGATTTTGTTTCAACTACATGCGTGAACATGCGCCAAGTCAAGTCACTTAAATCATTCAGAGGAGGATACCACCCTATCATACCACATCATAACCATTTTAATAGCATGTTGGCACGCAAGGTAAACCATTATAACTCATAGCTAATCGAGCATGGCACAAGAAACTATGATCTCTAGTTGTCATTGCAAACATGTTTATTCATAATAGGCTGAATCAAGAATGATGAACTAATCATATTTACAAAAACAAAAGAGGTCGAGTTCATACCAGCTTCTCTCATCTCAGCCAGTCCATCATATATCGTCATAATTGCCTTTCACTTGCACTATCGAACGATGTGAATAATAATAGTGCATGTGCATTGGACTAAGCTGGAATCTGCAGGCATTCAATAAACAGGAGAAGACAAGGCAATATGGGCTCTTTTGTCAGATCAACAAGTATGCATACAAGAGCCACTTCAACAATTTAATTATGGTCTTCTCCTATCGACCCCCAAAGAAAAGAAATAAAACTATTTACACGGGAAAGCTCCCAACAAACAAAAAGAAGAACAGGAAATCTTTTTGGGTTTCCTTTTTAATTACTACTACAAGCATGGAAATTAAACTAACTAAAAGCTACAACTAATTTTTTTGGTTTTTTCTTAAGTTTTATTAAACACACAAGAAGAAAGCATAAAAAGGGAAATAAACAAACATGGATGATACAATGAAAAAGTATGAGCACCGACATCTAGCAATGAGTGTGTGAACATAAATGTAACATCGATGGGAAATACGTACTCCCCCAAGCTTAGGCTTTTGGCCTAAGTTGGTCTATGGCCACGGCTGGCCTGGCGGATATCCATAATAGTGGTTGGGGTCGTACTGGGATGAAGAAGAGGAAGACTCCGCTTGCCACTGGCTGACAATCATCTCCGGATCCCACTGATAATTAGACTGTCGTGGAGGATCAACTTGTGGTTCCGGCCCTGGCTCCATGGCTGGTGCAGGGTTCCGATAGGCGTGAATAGCCTTCAATGGAACAAGGTACGTGCCTACAGATAAATCAAACAAAGAAGGAGTAGGCAGGGTAATAGTCTCAGGATGATGTTTATTAAAGAACAATTGATATTTAAGCTCTCCTTCCCTATTCTTAACAATAAAATCATGTGCCACCATACTTTTATAATCTAAATAAACACGAGGCAACACGTTTTCTTCCTTCTCATAATGCCTAACAGGTATGTTAAAATGTGTAGCTAGGCGTGAAGCATAGATGCCTCCAAAGATGGGGCCCTTTGTACGGTTCAGGCCTAACCGTTTGGCAATAATGCAGCCCATACTAACAGTGTTATCACCATATAAACCGTGGAGCAAAATAATAATATCACGGATGCTAAGGTTTCCATAGTTTCCGTGACCAATTAAACAACGACTAGCAAATAATGCAAAGTAACGTAAAACAGGAAAATGTATGCTAGTGATTCGTGCATCGGAAACCTTCCTTGTCAATAAACCCCTCCACATCATCGTGATGTGGTTCTTCTGTCTTGCCCTCAAAAGGTACTAAACAAACCCGGCAAAAATCATAAAGTGGCATCTCCTTATGCCCATCATATAAATGGAACTCCACCGTAGGTGGTGAGCTCCTAGAATGGAAATGAAAGTTTTGCACAAAGGTATTTGTGAGTAAGAGATACTGATCGCGGTTGGTCATGGAGGAAAGCGGTGAGGCCTGCATTTTTAGCCAATTCATGAAAATCTTCATAAACCCCGGCTGCTCTCAAGAAATCATCGGAAGGCCATTCACACGCCCGAATCTCCGCGGTGCGAGGCAGATTATACTTAGGCTTTGGTGCCTTTTCCTTCGAGCTTTGGCTTGATGAGCCCCTCAAAAGTCTCCTCATCATTTTCTGAAAAAAGATCTGAAATTTTTAGTAACTTCAAAATCAAAGTAAATCAAACTCAATAATATTGATAGCAACTACTCCTACAAGTGCCTAGGGCCTATATCATGCATCAAAACTACTTTTGACCATATAAATTTGACATGGAAGCACAAGAACAGGGTCACCTAAGCAGCAAAAAATTGCAATGAATAAAGCACTAGAACAAAAACTAATTGGACCAATGGAGGAGTCACATACCAAGGAACAATCTCCCCAAGCAGTTTTGTGAGAGGTGCTTTGAGAAAGGAGATCGAAAATGGCAGCAAAGTGAGCTAGAACTCGTGCTTGAGCTGGATATTCGTGTTTGGGGGAGGAAGAAGGAGTGTGTGGGTGAAAGGATAAGTGGAGGAGGGCCACTATGGGCCCACGAGGCAGGGGGTAGGGCGCGCCCTCCACCCTCGTGGGCAGGTGGTTGGCCCCCCTGCTGTGTTCTCAGTGCCAAATATTCTCAAATATTCTGGAAAAAATCATATTTAAATTTCAGGGCATTTGGAGAACTTTCATTTTCGAGGTATTTTTATATTGCACGGATAATCAGATAACAGACAGAAAAATATTTATTTTTATTTAATTTAATTTAAATAACAGAAAGTGAAAGTGGGGTACACAAGGTTGTGCCTTGTAGTTTCATCCATCTCATGATCATCAAAAGGAATCCACTAACAAGGTTGATCAAGTCTTGTTAACGAACTCATTCAGAATAATATGGAACCGGAGAAATTTCGAATAACACTATGTTACCTCAACGGGGATATGCACATCCCCAATAATAAGAATATCATATTTCTTCTTGACAGTAGGAAGAGGAAATTCAAAACCTCCAAATATAATCGATGGAATTTTTCCAATAGAGTTGATACTGTGAACTTGAGGTTGTTTCCTTGGAAAGTGTACCGTATGCTCATTACCATTAACATGAAAAGTGACATTGCCTTTAGTGCAATCAATAACAGCCCCTGCAGTATTCAAAAGGGGTCTTCCAAGAATAATAGACATACTATCGTCCTCGGGAATATCAAGAATAACAAAGTCCGTTAAAATAGTAACATTTGCAACTACAACAGGCACATCCTCACAAATACCGACAGGTATAGCAGTTGATTTATCAGCCATTTGCAAAGACATTTCAGTAGGTGTCAACTTATTCAAATCAAGTCTATGATATAAGAGAGAGGCATAACACTAACACCGGCTCCAAGATCACATAAAGCAGTTTTAACATAGTTTCTTTTAATGGAGCATGGTATAGTGGGTACTCCTAGATCTCCAAGTTTCTTTGGTATTCCACCCTTAAAAGTATAATTAGCAAGCATGGTGGAAATTTCAGCTTTCGGTATCTTTCTTTTATTTGTAATAATATCTTTCATGTACTTAGCATAAGGATTGGTTTTGAGCATATCAGTTAATCGCATACGCAAAAAGATAGGTCTAATCATTCCAGCAAAGCGCTCAAAATCCTCATCATCCTTTTTCTTGGATGGTTTGGGAGGAAAAGGCATGGGTTTCTGAACCCAAGGCTCTCTTTCTTTACCATGTTTCCTAGCAACAAAATCTTTCGTATCATAACATTGATTCTTTGATTGTGGGTTATCATGATCAACATCAGGTTCAGTTTCTATATCATTATCATTACTAGGTTGAGCATCATCATGAACATTATCATTAACATTACCACTAGTTTCAAGTTCATTACCAGATTGAGTTTCAGCATCAGAAATAGAAATATCATTTGGATTCTCAGGTGTTTCAACAATAGGATCACTCGAAGCATGCAAAGTCCTATCATTTTTCTTTTTCTTTTTTTAGAAGAACTAGGTACATCTATATTATTTCTCTGAGAATCTTGATCAATTCTCTTGGGATGGCCTTCAGGATACAAAGGTTCCTGAGTCATTCTACTAGTTCTAGTAGCCACTCTAACAGCATTATCATTGTCTTTACTATTCAATTCATTGAGCAAATCATTTTGAGCTTTAACTACTTGTTCTACTTGAGTGGTAACCATAGAAGCATGTTTACTAAAAAGTTTAAGTTCACCTTTAACATTAGCCATATAATCACCCAAGTGTTCAAGCATATTTGAATTGTATTTCAATTGTCTACCAAAATAAGCTTTAAAGTCTTCTTGCTTAGCCATAAATTTATCAAACTCATCTAAGCATGGGCTAGCAAATTTAGTAAATGGGATTTTAGCTTTATCATATATGTAGAGAGAATTTACCTTTACTACCTGTGTTGGGTTATCAAGACCATGAGTTTCTTCAATAGGTAATGGATTTAGATTATATGTTTCTTCAACAGGCGGTAAACTAAGACCATGTATTTCTTCAATAGGAGGTAAATTCTTAACATCTTCAGCTTTAATACCTTTTTATTTCATAGATTTCTTTGCCTCTTGCATATCTTCAGGACTAAGAAATAGAATACCCCTCTTCTTCGGAGTTGGTTTAGGAATAGGCTCAGGAATTGGCTCCGGAGGTGTCAAATTATTTTCATTTGTCAACATATTATTCAATAGAATTTCAGCTTCATCCGGTGTTCTTTCCCTGAAAACAGAACCAGCACAACTATCCAGGTAATCTCTGGAGGCATCGGTTAGTCCATTATAAAAGATATCAAGTATTTCATTTTCCTTAAAAGGATGATCAGGCAAAGCATTAAGTAATTGGAGAAGCCTCCCCCAAGCTTGTGGGAGACTCTCTTCTTCAATTTGCACAAAATTATATATATATATATATATATCCCTTAAAGAAGCTTATTTCTTATGAGCAGGGAAATATTTAGCAGAGAAGTAATAAATCATATCCTGGGGACTACGCACACAACCAGGATCAAGAGAATTAAACCATATCTTAGCATCACCCTTTAATGAGAACAGAAATATTTTAAGGATATAAAAGTAGCGAGTTCTCTCATCTTTAGTAAACAGGGTAGCTATATTATTTAATTTAGTAAGATGTGCCACAACAGTTTCAGATTCATAACCATGAAAAGGATCAGATTCAACCAAAGTAATTATATCAGGATCAACAGAGAATTCATAATCCTTATCAGTAACAAAGATAGGTGAAGTAGCAAAAGCAGGGTCAGGTTTCATTCTAGCATTTAGAGATTGTTTACTCCATTTAGGTAATAACCTTTTGAGTTCATTTCTATTTTTGCAAGCTAAAATATCTAAATAAGCCTCTTGATCAAAAACATAACCCTTAGGAATAACAAGTGATTCTTCATCATCACTTTCATCAGTATCATCAGATTCAATAATTTCCGCTGTGCAGAATCTAATAATTGCTCTTCGCTGAGTATTCTAATAATTTCTGAATCATGTGTGTCTCTATCAAAAGGTGTGTAGAGTAAGGATGATTGTGGTAAACTAAAAATCAAAGACTCAAATCATACAAGACGCTCCAAGCAAAACATATATCATGTGGTGAATAAAAATATAGCTCCAAGTAAAGTTACCGATGGAAGTAGACGAAAGAGGGGATGCCTTCCGGGGCATCCCCAAGCTTTGGCTTTTAGGTGTCCTTAGATTATCTTTGGGGTGCCATGGTCATCCCCAAGCTTAGGCTCTTGCCACTCCTTGTTCCATAATCCATCAAATCTTTACCCAAAACTTGAAAACTTCACAACACAAAACTTAAAGTAGAAAATCTCGTGAGCTCCGTTAGCGAAAGAAAACAAAAGACCACTTCAAGGTACTGTAATGAACTCATTATTTATTTATATTGGTGTTAAACCTACTGTATTCTACCTTCTCTATAGTTTATAAACTATTTTACTAGCCATAGATTCATCAAAATAAGCAAACAACACACGAAAAACAGAATCTGTCAAAAACAGAACAGTCTGTAGTAATCTGTAGCTAGCGCAAGATATGGAACCCCCAACATTCTAAAATAAATTTCTGGACGTGAGGAATTTATATATTAATCATCTGCAAAAAGAATTAACTAAATAGCACTTCCCAAATAAAAATGGCAGCAGTTCTCGTGAGCGCTAAAGTTTCTGTTTTTTACAGCAAGATTAACAAGACTTTCCCCAAGTCTTCCCAACGGTTCTACTAGGCACAAACACTAATTAAACACAAAAAACACAACCTAAACAGAGGCTAGATAAATTATTTATTACTAAACAGGAGCAAAAAGCAAGGATTAAAAATAAAATTGGGTTGCCTCCCAACAAGCGCTATCGTTTAACGCCCCTAGCTAGGCATAAAAAGCAAGGATAGATCTAGGTATTGCCATCTTTGGTAGGTAATTCTTAAGTGGCTCTCATAATAGATTCATAAGGTAATTTATTTTTCTTTCTAGGAAAGTGTTCCATGCCTTTCCTTAACGGAAATTGTAATCTAATATTTCCTTCCTTCATATCAATAATTGCACCAATCGTTCTAAGGAAAGGTCTACCAAGAATAATAGGACATGAAGGATTCCAATCTATATCAAGAACGATAAAATCTACGGGCACATAATTCCTATTTGCAATAATAAGAACATCATTAATTCTTCCCATGGGTTTCTTAATAGTGGAATCCGCAAGGTGCAAGTTTAAAGAGCAATCATCAAAATCACGGAAACCTAACAAATCACACAAAGTCTTTGGAAACGTGGAAACACTAGCACCCAAATCACACAAAGCATAGCATTCATGATTTTTAATTTTAATTTTAATAGTTGGATCCCACTCATCATAAAGTTTTCTAGGGATATAAACTTCCAGCTTAAGTTTTTCTTCATAAGATTGCATCAAAGCATCAACGATATGTTTGGTACAAGCTCTATTTTGACTATAAGCATGAGGAGAATTTAGCATGGATTGCAACAAGAAAATACAATCTATCAAAGAGCAATTATCATAATTAAATTCGTTGAAATCCAAAATAGTAGGTTCATTAACATCAAGGGTTTCGATCTCTTCAATCCCACTTTTATCAAATTTGGCATCAAGATCTAAAAACTCCGAATTTTTGGAACGTCTTCTAGGTAAAGGTGGATCATATTCAGTCCCATCACTATCAAGATTCATATTGCAAAACAAATATTTAATAGGGGACACATCAATAACTTTTAGATCTTCATCTTTATTATCATGGAAACTAGAAGAACACGCTCTTATAAAGGAATCTTTCTTAGCACGTATCCTAGCGGTTCTTTCTTTGCACTCATCAATGGAAATTCTCATGGTTTTGAGAGACTCATTGATATCATGCTTGGGTGGAATAGATCTAAGTTTCAAAGAATCAACATCAAGAGAAATTCTATCAACGTTCCTAGCCAACTCATCAATCTTAAGCAATTTCTCTTCAATCAAAGCATTGAAATTCTTTTGCGAATTAATAAATTATTTAATATTAGATTCAAAATCAGAGGGCATCTTATTAAAATTTCCATAAGAATTGTTGTAGGAATTACCATAATTATTAGAGGAATTACTAGGGTAAGGCCTAGGATTAAAGTTTCCTCTATACGCGTTGTTACCAAAATTGTTCCTACCAACAAAATTCACATCCATAGATTCATTATTATTCTCAATCAAAGTAGACAAAGGAATATCATTAGGATCAGAAGAAACACTCTTATTAGCAAATAATTTCATAAGTTCATCCATCTTTCCACTCAAAACATTAATTTCTTCTATCGCATGCACTTTTTTATTAGTAGATCTTTCAGTGTGCCACTGAGAATAATTAACCATAATATTATCTAGGAGTTTAGTAGCTTCTCCTAAAGTGATTTCCATAAAAGTGCCTCCCGTGGCCGAATCTAAAAGATTTCTAGAAGTAAAATTCAATCCGGCATAAAAAATGTGTATAATCATCCACAAATTCAAACCATGTGTTGGGCAATTACGTATCATTAATTTCATCCTCTCCCAAGCTTGTGCAACATGTTCATGATCAAGTTGCTTAAAATTCATAATATCGTTTCTAAGAGAGATAATCTTAGCGGGAGGAAAATACTTAGAGATAAAAGCATCTTTGCACTTATTCCAAGAGTCAATACTATTTTTAGGCAAAGACGAAAACTAAGCTTTAGCACGATCTCTAAGCGAAAAAGGAAATAGCTTCTATTTAACAATATAATTGTCCACATCTTTCTTCTTTTGCATATCACACAAATCAACGAAGCTATTTAGATGGCTAGAGGCATCTTCACTAGGAAGGCCGGAAAACGGATCTTTCATGACAAGATTCAGCAAGGCAGCATTAATTTCACAAGATTCAGCATCGGTAAGAGGAGCAATCGGAGTGCTAATAAAATAATTGTTGTTGGTATTGGTAAAGTCACACAATTTAGTGTTATCTTGAGCCATCGTGACAAGCAAGCAATCCAACACACAAGCAAACGAGGAACGGGAAAAAAGAGGCAAATAGAGAAAGAGAGGGAGGATAGAGAGAGAGGGCAAATAAAACGGCAAGGGTGAAGTGGGGGAGAGGAAAACGAGAGGCAAATGGCAAATAATGTAATGTGGGAGATAAGGGTTTGTGATGGGTACTTGGTATGTTGACTTTTGCGTTGACTTCCCCGGCAATGGCGCCAGAAATGGCTTGTTGTCGGGAGTCAAATATTGACTTGCGCGAACCTCGCCGACAACGGCGCCAGAAATCCTTCTTGCTACCTCTTGAGCACTTGCGTTGGTTTTCCCTTGAAAGAGGAAAGGGTGGTGCAGCAAAGTAGCGTAAGTATTTCCCTCAGTTTTTGAGAACCAAGGTATCAATCCAGTAGGAGGCTACGCGTGAGTCCCTGCATCTACACAAAACAAATAAATCCTCGCAACCAACGCAGGGGTTGTCAATCCCTACACGGTCACTTACGAGAGTGAGATCTGATAGATATGATAAGATAATATTTTTGGTATTTTTATGATAAAGATGCAAAGTAAAATAAAAGCAATGAAAATAACTAAGTATTGGAAGATTTAATATGATGAAGATAGACCCGGGGGCCATAGGTTTCACTAGTGGCTTCTCTCAAGAGCATAAGTATTTTACGGTGGGTGACCAAATTACTGTTGAGCAATTGACAGAATTGAGCATAGTTATGAGAATATCTAGGTATGATCATGTATATAGGCATCACGTCCAAGACAAGTAGACCGACTCCTGCCTGCATCTACTACTATTACTCCACACATCGACCGCTATCCAGCATCCATCTAGAGTATTAAGTTCATAAGAACAGAGTAACGCCTTAAGCAAGATGACATGATCTAGATGGATAAACTCATGCAATATGATGAAAACCCCATCTTGTTATCCTCGATGGCAACAATACAATACGTGCCTTGCAAGCATTGCAACTAATAAGTTAGTTGCGGGATGATGTATTACAGAACGAGTAAAGAGACTTGCCGACAACGAGATTGAACTAGGTATTGGAATACCGATGATCGAATCTCGGGCAAGTAACATACCGATGATAAAGGGAACGACGTATGTTGTTATGCGGTCTGACCGATAAAGATCTTCGTAGAATATGTAGGAGCCAATATGGGCATCCAGGTCCCGCTATTGGTTATTGACCGGAGACGTGTCTCGGTCATGTCTACATTGTTCTCAAACCCGTAGGGTCCGCACGCTTAAGGTTACGATGATAGTTATATTATGAGTTTATGCATTTTGATGTACCGAAGGTTGTTCGGAGTCCCGGATGTGATCACGGACATGATGAGGAGTCTCGAAATGATCGAGACATAAAGATTGATATATTGGAAGCCTATGTTTGGATATCGGAAGTGTTCCGGGTGAAATCAGGATTTTTCCGGAGTACCGGGAGGTTACCGGAACCCCCCGGGAGCTATATGGGCCATGATGGGCCTTAGTGGAAAAGAGAAGAGGCAGCCCCTCATGGGCCGCGCGCCCCTCCCCTCCCTTGGTCCGAATAGGACAAGGAGAGGGGCTGGCCCCTCTCTCTCTTTTCCCCCCTCCGCGAATCCTATTCCAACTAGGATTGGGGGGGGAATCCTACTCCCAGAGGGAGTAGGACTCTCCTGGCGTGCCCTCCTTGGCCGGCCAGCCTCCCCCCTTTAGTCCTTTATATATGGAGGCAGGGGCACCCCAGAAGGACACAAGTTGATCCACATGATTTTTTCCTTAGCCGTGTGCGGCGCCCCCAGCCACCATAGTCCTCGATAATATTGTAGCGGAGTTTAGGCGAAGCCCTGCTGCAGTAGTACATCAAGATCGTCACCATGCCGTCGTGCTGACGGAAATCTTCCCCGACACTTTGCTGGATCGGAGTCCGGGGATCGTCATTGAGCTGAACGTGTGCTAAAACTCGGAGGTGCCGTAGTTTCGGTGCTTGATCGGTCGGGCCGTGAAGACGTACGACTACATCAACCAAACGCTTCCGTTGTCGATCTACTAGGTATGTAGATCACACTCCCCCCTCTCGTTGCTATGCATCACATGATCTTGTGTGTGCGTAGGAAAAATTTGAAATTACTACGTTCCCCAACAGTGGCATCCGAGCCTAGGTTTTATATGTTGATGTTATATGCACGAGTAGAACACAAGTGAGTTGTGGGCAATATAAGTCATACTGCTTACCAGCATGTCATACTTTGGTTCGGCGGTATTGTTGGATGAAGCGGCCTAGACCGACATTACGCGTACGCTTACGCGAGACCGGTTCTCCCGACGTGCTTTGCACAGAGGTGGCTTGTGGGTGACAGTTTCTCCAACTTTAGTTGAACTGAGTGTGGCTACGCCCGGTCCTTGCGAAGGTTAAAACAACACCAACTTGACAAACTATCGTTGTGGTTTTGATGCGTAGGTAAGATTGGTTCTTGCTTAAGCCCGTAGCAGCCACGTAAAACTTGCAACAACAAAGTAGAGGACGTCTAACTTGTTGTTGCAGGGCATGTTGTGATGTGATATGGTCAAGACATGATGCTGATTTTTATTGTATGAGATGATCATGTTTTGTAACCGAGTTATCGGCAACTGGCAGGAGCCATATGGTTGTCGCTTTATTGTATGAAATGCAATCGCGATGTAATGCTTTACTTTATCACTAAACGGTAGCGATAGTCGTGGAAGCACAAGCTTGGCGAGACGACAACGACGCTACGATAGAGATCAAGGTGTCACGCCGGTGACGATGGTGATCACGACGTTGCTTCAGAGATGGAGATAACAAGCACAAGATGATGATGGCCATATCATATCACTTATATTGATTGCATGTGATGTTTATCTTTTATGCATCTTATCTTGCTTTGATTGACGATAGCATTATAAGATGATCTCTCACTAATTATCAAGAAGTGTTCTCCATGAGTATGCACCATTGCGTAAGTTCTTCATGCTGAGACACCACGTGATGATCGGGTGTGATAGGTTCTACGTTCAAATACAACGGGTGCAAAACAGTTGCACACGCGGAATACTCAGGTTATACTTGACGAGCCAAGCATATACAGATATGGCCTCGGAACACGGAGACCGAAAGGTCGAGCGTGAATCATATAGTAGATATGATCAACATAATGATGTTCACCAATGAAACTACTCCATCTCATGTGATGATCGGACATGGTTTAGTTGATTTGGATCACGTAATCACTTAGAAGATTAGAGGGATGTCTATCTAAGTGGGAGTTCTTTAAGTAAATTAACTGAACTTAAATTTATCATGAAACTTAGTACCTGATAGGTATCTTGCTCGTTTATGCTTGTTTGTAGATAGATGGCTCATGCTGTTGTTCCGTTGAATTTTAATGCGTTCCTTGAGAAAGCAAAGTTGAAAGATGATGGTAGCAATTACACGGACTGGGTCCGTAACTTGAGGATTATCCTCATTGCTGCACAGAAGAATTACGTCCTGGAAGCACCGCTGGGTGCCAGGCCTGCTGCAGGAGCAACGCCGGATGTTATGAACGTCTGGCAGAGCAAAGCTGATGACTACTCGATAGTTCAGTGTGCCATGCTTTACGGCTTAGAATTGGGACTTCAACGACGTTTTGAACGTCATGGAGCATATGAGATGTTCCAGGAGTTGAAGTTAATATTTCAAGCAAATGCCCGGATTGAGAGATATGAAGTCTCCAATAAGTTCTATAGCTGCAAGATGGAGGAGAACAGTTCTGTTAGTGAGCATATACTCAAAATGTCTGGGTATAATAATCACTTGATTCAATTGGGAGTTAATCTTCCAGATGATTGCGTCATTGACAGAATTCTCCAATCACTGCCACCAAGCTACAAGAGCTTCGTGATGAACTATAATATGCAAGGGATGAATAAGACTATTCCCGAGCTCTTCACGATGCTGAAAGCTGCGGAGGTAGAAATCAAGAAGGAGCATCAAGTGTTGATGGTCAACAAGACCACTAGTTTCAAGAAAAAGGGCAAAGGAAAGAAGAAGGGGAACTTCAAAAAGAATGGCAAGCAAGTTGCTACTCAAGAGAAGAAACCCAAACCTGGACCTAAGCCTAAAACTGAGTGCTTCTATTGCAAGCAGACTGGTCACTGGAAGCGGAACTGCCGCAAGTATTTGGCAGATAAGAAGGATGGCAAGGTGAACAAAGGTATATGTGATATACATGTTATTGATGTGTAACTTACTAATGCTCGCAGTAGCACCTGGGTATTTGATACTGGTTCTGTTGCTAATATTTGCAACTCGAAACAGGGACTACGGATTAAGCGAAGATTGGCTAAGGACGAGGTGACGATGCGCGTGGGAAACGGTTCCAAAGTCGATGTGATCGCAGTCGGCACGCTACCTCTACATCTACCTTCGGGATTAATATTAGACCTAAATAATTGTTATTTGGTGCCAGCGTTAAGCATGAACATTATTAATGGATCTTGTTTGATGCGAGACGGTTATTCATTTAAATCAGAGAATAATGGTTGTTCTATTTATATGAGTAATATCTTTTATGGTCATGCACCCTTGAAGAGTGGTCTATTCTTGTTGAATCTCGATAGTAGTAACACACATATTCATAATGTTGAAGCCAAAAGATGCAGAGTTGATAATGATAGTGCAACTTATTTGTGGCACTGCCGTTTAGGTCATATCGGTGTAAAGCGCATGAAGAAACTCCATACTGATGGACTTTTTGGAACCACTTGATTATGAATCACTTGGTACTTGCGAACCGTGCCTCATGGGCAAGATGACTAAAACGCCGTTCTCCGGTACTATGGAGAGAGCAACAGATTTGTTGGAAATCATACATACAGATGTATGTGGCCCGATGAATATTGAGGCTCGTGGCGGATATCGTTATTTTCTCACCTTCACAGATGATTTAAGCAGATATGGGTATATCTACTTAATGAAACATAAGTCTGAAACATTTGAAAAGTTCAAGGAATTTCAGAGTGAAGTTGAAAATCATCGTAACAAGAAAATAAAGTTTCTATGATATGATCGTGGAGGAGAATATTTGAGTTACGAGTTTGGTGTACATTTGAAAAATTGTGGAATAGTTTCGCAACTCACGCCACCCGGAACACCACAGCGTAATGGTGTGTCCGAACGTCGTAATCGTACTTTACTAGATATGGTGCGATCTATGATGTCTCTTACTGATTTACCGCTATCGTTTTGGGGGTACGCTCTAGAGACGGCCGCATTCACGTTAAATAGGGCACCATCAAAATCCGTTGAGACGACGCCTTATGAACTATGGTTTGGCAAGAAACCAAATTTGTCATTTCTGAAAGTTTGGGGCTGCGATGCTTATGTGAAAAAGCTTCAACCTGATAAGCTCGAACCCAAATCGGAGAAATGTGTCTTCATAGGATATCCAAAGGAGACTATTGGATACACCTTCTATCACAGATCCGAAGGCAAGACTTTTGTTGCCAAATTCGGAAACTTTCTAGAGAAGGAGTTTCTCTCGAAAGAAGTGAGTGGGAGGAAAGTAGAACTTGACGAGGTAACTGTACCTACTCCCTTATTGGAAAGTAGTACATCACAGAAAACTGTTTCTGTGACACCTACACCAGTTAGTGAGGAAGCTAATGATGATGATCATGAAACTTCAGAACAAGATACTACTGAACCTCGTAGATCAACCATAGTAAGATCCGCACCAGAGTGGTACGGTAATCCCGTTCTGGAAGTCATGCTACTAGATCATGATGAACCTACGAACTATGAAGAAGCGATGGTGAGCCCAGATTCCGCAAAGTGGCTTGAAGCCTTGAAATCTGAGATGGGATCCATGTATGAGAACAAAGTATGGACTTTGGTTGACTTGCCCGATGATCGGCGAGCAATTGAAAATAAATGGATCTTCAAGAAGAAGACTGACGCTGATGGTAATATTACTGTCTACAAAGCTCGACTTGTCGCAAAAGGTTTTCGGCAAGTTCAAGGGATTGACTACGATGAAACCTTCTCACCCGTAGCGATGCTTAAGTCTGTCAGAATCATGTTAGCAATTGCCGCATTTTATGATTATGAAATTTGGTAGATGGATGTCAAAACTGCATTCCTGAATGGATTTCTGGAAGAAGAGTTGTATATGATGCAACCAGAAGGTTTTGTCGATCCAAAGGGAGCTAACAAAGTGTGCAAGCTCCAGCGATCCATTTATGGACTGGTGCAAGCCTCTCGGAGTTGGAATAAACGTTTTGATAGTGTGATCAAAGCATTTTGTTTTATACAGAATTTTGGAGAAGCCTGTATTTACAAGAAAGTGAGTGGGAGCTCTGTAGCATTTCTGATATTATATGTGGATGACATATTACTAATTGGAAATGATGTAGAATTTCTGGATAGCATAAAAGGATACTTGAATAAGAGTTTTTCAATGAAAGACCTCGGTGAGGCTGCTTACATATTAGGCATTAAGATCTATAGAGATAGATCAAGACGCTTAATTGGACTTTCACAAACCACATACCTTGACAAAATTTTGAAGAAGTTCAAAATGGATCAAGCAAAGAAAGGGTTCTTGCCTGTTTTACAAGGTGTGAAGTTGAGTAAGACTCAATGCCCGACCACTGCAGAAGATAGAGAGAATATGAAAGATGTTTCCTATGCATCAGCCATAGGATCTATCATGTATGCAATGCTGTGTACCAGACCTGATGTGTGCCTTGCTATAAGTCTAGCAGGGAGGTACCAAAGTAATCCAGGAGTGGATCACTGGACAGCGGTCAAGAACATCCTGAAATACCTGAAAAGGACTAAGGATATGCTTCTCGTATATGGAGGTGACAAAGAGCTCATCGTAAAAGGTTACGTTGATGCAAGCTTTGACACTGATCCAGACGATTCTAAATCGCAAACCGGATACGTGTTTACATTAAACGGTGGGGCTGTAAGTTGGTGTAGTTCTAAACAAAGCGTTGTAGCGGGATCTACATGTGAAGCGGAGTACATAGCTGCTTCGGAAGCAGCAAATGAAGGAGTCTGGATGAAGGAGTTCATATCCGATCTAGGTGTCATACCTAGTGCATCGGGTCCAATGAAAATCTTTTGTGACAATACTGGTGCAATTGCCTTGGCAAAGGAATCCAGATTTCACAAGAGAACCAAGCACATCAAGAGACGCTTCAATTCCATCCGGGATCTAGTCCAGGTGGGAGACATAGAGATTTGCAAGATACATACGGATCTGAATGTTGCAGACCCGTTGACTAAGCCTCTTCCACGAGCAAAACATGATCAGCACCAAGGCTCCATGGGTGTGAGAATCATTACTGTGTAATCTAGATTATTGACTCTAGTGCAAGTGGGAGACTGAAGGAAATATGCCCTAGAGGCAATAATAAAGTTATTATTTATTTCCTTATATCATGATAAATGTTTATTATTCATGCTAAAATTGTATTAACCGGAAACATAATACATGTGTGAATACATAGACAAACAAAGTGTCACTAGTATGCCTCTACTTGACTAGCTCATTAATCAAAGATGGTTATGTTTCCTAACCATGAACAATGAGTTGTTATTTGATTAACGGGATCACATCATTAAGTGAATGATCTGATTGACATGACCCATTTCATTAGCTTAGCACCCGATCGTTTAATATGTTGATATTGCTTTCTTCATGACTTATACATGTTCCTATAACTATGAGATTATGCAACTCCCGTTTACTGGAGGAACACTTTGGGTGCTACCAAACGTCACAACGTAACTGGGTGATTATAAAGGAGTACCACAGGTGTCTCCAAAGGTACATGTTGGGTTGGCGTATTTCGAGATTAGGTTTTGTCACTCCGATTGTCGGAGAGGTATCTCTAGGCCCTCTCGGTAATGCACATCACTTAAGCCTTGCAAGCATTGCAACTAATAAGTTAGTTGCGGGATGATGTATTACAGAACGAGTAAAGAGACTTGCCGACAACGAGATTGAACTAGGTATTGGAATACCGACGATCGAATCTCGGGCAAGTAACATACCGATGACAAAGGGAACGACGTATGTTGTTATGCGGTCTGACCGATAAAGATCTTGGTAGAATATGTAGGAGCCAATATGGGCATCCAGGTCCCGCTATTGGTTATTGACCGGAGACGTGTCTCGGTCATGTCTACATTGTTCTCGAACCCGTAGGGTCCGCACGCTTAAGGTTACGATGACAGTTGTATTATGAGTTTATGCATTTTGATGTACCGAAGGTTGTTCGGAGTCCCGGATGTGATCACGGACATGACGAGGAGTCTCGAAATGATTGAGACATAAAGATTGATATATTGGAAGCCTATGTTTGGATATCGGAAGTGTTCCGGGTGAAATCGGGATTTTTCCGGTGTACCGTGAGGTTACCGGAACCCCCCGGGAGCTATATGGGCCATGATGGGCCTTAGTGGAAAAGAGAAGAGGCAGCCCCTCATGGGCCACGCGCCCCTCCCCTCCCTTGGTCCGAATAGGACAAGGAGAGGGGGCCGACCCCTCTCTCTCTTTTCCCCCCTCCGCGAATCCTATTCCAACTAGGATTGGGGGGGGGGGGAATCCTACTCCCAGAGGGAGTAGGACTCTCCTGGCGCGCCCTCCTTGGCCGGCCAGCCTCCCCCCTTTAGTCCTTTATATACGGAGGCAGGGGCACCCCAGAAGGACACAAGTTGATCCACGTGATTTTTTCCTTAGCCGTGTGCGGCGCCGCCAGCCACCATAGTCCTCGATAATATTGTAGCGGAGTTTAGGCGAAGCCCTGCTGCAGTAGTACATCAAGATCGTCACCACGCCGTCATGCTGACGGAACTCTTCCCCGACACTTTGTTGGATCGGAGTCCGGGGATCGTCATCGAGCTGAACGTGTGCTAAAACTCGGAGGTGCCGTAGTTTTGGTGCTTGATCGGTCGGGCCGTGAAGACGTACGACTACATCAACCAAACGCTTCCGTTGTCGATCTACTAGGTATGTAGATCACACTCCCCCCTCTTGTTGCTATGCATCACATGATCTTGTGTGTGCGTAGGAAAATTTTGAAATTACTACGTTCCCCAACACTATGGACCCGAAGGTCTGAGGTAAACTACTCACACTTCATCGGAGATGCTATGGTGTTGATGTAGAAGCCCTCCGTGATCGATGCCCCCTCCGGTGGAGCTTCGGAACAGGCCCCAAGATGGGATCTCGTGGATACAAAAAGTTACGGCGGTGGAATTAGAGTTTTGGCTCCGTATCTAATCATTTGGGGGTATGTAGGTATATATAGGAGGAAGAAGTACGTCGGTGGAGCAACATGGGGCCCGGGGGGGGGGGGGGGGCGCGGGGGGGGGGGGGGGTAGGCGCACCCCTACCTCGTGGCCTCCCTGTTGGTTGCTTGACGTAGGGTCCAAGTCTCTTGGATCTTGTTCGTTCCAAAAATCACGTTCCCGAAGGTTTCATTCCGTTTGGACTCTGTTTGATATTCCTTTTCTTCGAAACCCTAAAATAGGCAAAAACAGCAATTCTGGGCTGGGCCTCCGGTTAATAGGTTAGTCCCAAAAATAATATAAAAGTGGATAATAAAGCCCAATAATGTCCAAAACAGAAGATAATATAGCATGGAGCAATAAAAAATTATAGATACGTTGGAGACGCATCAGTCGGCTGCCGCGCCTTCACCCCCGAGCTGCGTAGCGTCGCCTGGCCGGGCAAGTTCAAGCCAGATCTGCCTCCTCGCTACAACGGCGCCCCCGACCCCGCGGAGTTCCTGCAGCTCTACGAGCTGAGCATCGAGGCAGCCAATGGCGACGAGAAAGTCATGGTGATCTGGTTTCCCATGGCTCTCAAGGATGGCCCCCGCTCCTAGCTCCTAAACCTGCCTCCAGGCTCGATTTCCTCCTGGGACGAGATGCGCAACCGCTTCATCGCCAACTTCCAGGGCACTCGCGACCGCCCCCCGGTCGCGGGTAACCTGCGCCCATTAAGCAACAACCAGGAGAGACCCTGCAGAAGTACATTCAGCGCTTCAACAGCGCGCGAATCAAAATCCCCAAGGTGATCGACGAGGCCATCATCTCATTGTTCTCCGACGGCGTCCGCAACGTCAAGATGAAGGAGGAGCTCACCATCCATGAGGAGTTGTGCACGACCTTGGGGCTGTTCAACATCATGACCAAGTGTGCAAGAGCCGAGGAGGGGCGCCTCTCCCTCCTCGAGCTCCCTGCTGTGGACCCAGAGGAGAAGAAGACCAAGGCCAAGGACGTGAAGCACAAGGGAGCAGCCGTGCTCGCGGCGGAGCCAGACACCAAGCGCGGCAGAGACCATCCCGAGTCATCCAAGGGCAGCTGACCGTTCTGCGCCTTCCATAACCTGCATACCCACAACCAGCGACTGTCAAAAGCTCAGAGCCATTCGAGAAGGGCGCTTCGGTCAACGCCCCGAGCGCAGCGACCGGGGCTATGGCCGAGGAGGAGGACGTGGTGGCGGACGCTAGGACGACCGTGGCCCGCGCCAGGAGTGGCACGACCGGCCTTGTGAGGACCGCTGGCAGGATCAGTCTCGCGAGGGCGCCTGGAGGGACCAGCCTCGTGAGGCTCGTCCTCAAGGCAACGTTGGCCTTCCTCCATTACCGCCACCACCCAGAAGGAATGGCAACCACCATCAAGACGAGGGGGTTGGGGGCTTCCAGGAGCCACGCGCTATCGCCTGCATCGTGGGTGGAGCTCAAGCCCCAGCCTCACAGCGTATCTTCAAACAATTTGCCCGTGAAGTGAATGCAGTTCTCCCCAAGCTCGAGGCCACACGCCCGCTCAGATGGTCCAGGTGCCCCATCACGTTCAATTCGGCAGATCAGCTCAAGTGCGCGGCTACTGCAGGCGTCCTCCCAATGCTCTGTTCACCAGTCATCGGCAACGTCCAAGTTACCAAGACCCTCATCGACGGCGGCGCAGGGCTCAATGTCCTGTCCGTTGACACGTTCGACAACCTCCAAGTGCCATATGACCAGCTTCAGCCTACCAAACCTTTCTCAGGAGTGACCGGCGGCTCTACTACCCCGATCAGGCAGGTCCGCCTCCCCGTTACCTTCGGAGAATGCAACAACTACCGCACCGAACTCATCGACTTCGACGTCGCCTACATCCACCTGCCATACAACGCCATCCTTGGGTATCCAGCCCTGGCCAAGTTCATGGCGGTGACCCATCATGGCTACAATGTCCTCAAGATGTCGGGAAGCGGCGGAATCATCGCAGTCCCATGCGAATAGAGAGATGATGTCTACTACACAACCTTCTTCTTGTAGACGTTGTTGGGCCTCCAAGTGCAGAGGTTTGTAGGACAGTAGCAAATTTCCCTCAACTGGATGACCTAAGGTTTATCAATCTGTAGGAGGCGTAGGATGAAGATGGTCTCTCTCAAGCAACCCTGCAACCAAATAACAAAGAGTCTCTTGTGTCCCCAACACACGCAATACAACGGTAAATTGTATAGGTGCACTAGTTCGTCGAAGAGATGGTAATACAAGTGGTATATGGATAGTAGATATGGGTATTTGTAATCTGAAATTATAAAAACAGCAAGGTAACTAATGGTAAAAGCGAGCGTAAACAGTATTGCAATGATAGTAAACAAGGCCTAGGGTTCATACTTTCGCTAGTGCAAGTTCCCTCAACAATAATAACATAATTGGATCACATAACTATCCCTCAACATGCAACAAAGAGTCACTCCAAAGTCACTAATAGCGGAGAATGAACGAAGATATTATGGCAGGGTACGAAACCACCTCAAAGTTATTCTTTCCAATCAATCCGTTGGGCTATTCCTATAAATGTCACAAACAGCCCTAGAGTTCGTACTAGAATAACACCTTAAGACACAAATCAACCAAAACCCTAATGTCACCTAGATACTCCAATGTCACCTCAAGTATCTGTGGGTATGATTATACGATATGCATCATACAATCTCAGATTCATCTATTCAACCAACACAAAGGACCTCAAAGAGTGCCCCAAAGTTCTACCGGAGAATCACGACGAAAACGTGTGCCAACCCCTATGCATAGGTTCATGGGCGGAACCCGCAAGTTGATCACCAAAACATACATCAAGTGAATCACGTGATATCCCATTGTCACCACAGATATCCACGGCAAGACATACATCAAGTGTTCTCAAGTCTTTAAAGACTCAATCCGATAAGATAACTCCAAAGGGGAAACTCAATTCATTACAAGAGAGAAGAGGGGGAGGAGCAACATAGGATCCAACTATAATAGCAAAGCTCGCGATACATCAAGATCGTATCACCTCAAGAACACGAGAGGGAGAGAGATCAAACACATAGCTACTGGTACATACAATCAGCCCCGAGTGAGAACTACTCACTCCTCATCATCGAGAGCACCGGGATAATGAAGATGGCCACCGGAGAAGGATTGCCCCCTCCAGCAAGGTGCCGGAACGGGTCTAGACTGGTTTTCGGTGGCCACGGAGGCTTCTGGCGGCGGAACTCCCGATCTATTGTGTGTTCTAGAAGTTTTAGGGTACGACGATATATATGGGTGCAGGGAGTATGTGGGAGGAGCCACGGGGGCCCCACGAGGCAGGGGCGTGCCCTAGGGGGGCGCCCCCACCCTCGTGAGCACCTCCCGTATCTCCTGACATGGAGTCCAAGTCTATCTGGTGGCTTTCGTTCCAAAAATAACTTCTCCAATTGATTTCGTTCCGTTTCGACTCCGTTTGATATTCCTTTTCTTCAAAACACTGAAATAGGCATAAAACAACAAATTTGGTCTGGGCCTCTGGTTAATAGGTTAGTCCCAAAAATAATATAAAAGTGGAAAATAAAGCCCAATATTGCCTAAAATAGTAGATAATATAGCATGGAGCAATCAAAAATTATAGATACGTTGGAGACGTATCAAGCATCCCCAAGCTTAATTCCTGCTCGTCCTCGAGTAGGTGAATGATAAAAAGATAATTTTTTATGTGGGATGCTAGTTGGCATAATTTCAATGTAATTCTTCTTACTTGTGATATGAATATTCAGATCCATAAGATTCAAGACAAAAGTTCATATTGACATAGAAATAATAATACTTCAAGCATGCTAACTAAGCAATCGTGTCTTCTCAAAATAACATGGCCAAGGAAAGTTATCCCTACAAAATCATATAGTCTGGCTATGCTCTATCTTCACCACACAAAATATTTAAATCATGCACAACCCCGATGACAAGCCAAGTAATTGTATCATACTTTTGATGTTCTCAAACTTTTTCAATCTTCACGCAATACATGAGCGTGAGCCATGGACATAGCACTATAGGTGGAATAGAATGGTGGTTGTGGAGAGGACAAAAGGGGAGAAGATAGTCTCACATCGACTAGGCGTATCAACGGGCTATGGAGATGCCCATCAATAGATATCAATGTGAGTGAGTAGGGATTGCCATGCAACGGATGCACTAGAACTATAAGTATATGAAAGCTCAACAAAAGAAACTAGTGGGTGTGCATCCAACTCGCTTGCTCACGAAGACCTAGGGCATTTTGAGGAAGCCCATCATTGGAATATACAAGCCAAGCTCTATAATGAAAGATTCCCACTAGTATATGAAAGTGACAACATAGGAGACTCTCTATCATGAAGATCATGGTGCTACTTTGAAGCACAAGTGTGGTAAAAGGATAGTAGCATTGTCCCCCCTTTTTTTGGCCTTTCATTTTTTTATTTGGCGTTTTTTGGGACAATGCTCTATTGAATGATGATCATCACACTTCTATTTATTTACAACTCAATGATACAACTCGATACTAGAACAAAGTATGACTCTATATGAATGCCTCCAGCGGTGTACCGGGATATGCAATGAATCAAGAGTGACAAGTATGAAAGAATCATGAACAGTGGCTTTGTCACAAATACTATGTCAACTACATGATCATGCTAAGCAATACGACAATGATGAATGTGTCATGATGAACGGAATGGTGGAAAGTTGCATGGCAATATATCTCGGAATGGCTATGGAAATGCCATAATAGGTAGGTATGGTGGCTGTTTTGAGGAAGGTAAATGGTGGGTTTATGGTACCGGCCAAGGTGCGCGGTACTAGAGAGGCTAGCAAGGGTGGAAGGGTGAGAGTGCGTATAATCCATGGACTCAACATTAGTCATAAAGAACTCACATACTTATTGCAAAAATCTATTAGTTATCGAAACAAAGTACTACGCGCATGCTCCTAGGGGGATAGGTTGGTAGGAAAAGACCATCGCTCGTCCCCGACCGCCACTCATAAGGAAGACAATCAATAAATAAATCATGCTCCGACTTCATCACATAACGGTTCACCATACGTGCATGCTACGGGAATCACAAACTTCAACACAAGTATTTCTCAAATTCATAACCACTCAACTAGCATGACTCTAATATCACCATCCTCATATCTCAAAACAATTATCAAGCATCAAACTTCTCATAGTATTCAACACACTCATAAGAAAGTTTTATTATTCTTGAATACCCAACATATTAGGATTTTAAGAAAATTAGCATGCTATCTAAGACTCTCAGAATGATATGAGTGAAGCATGAGAGTTCATCTATTTCTTCAAAATAAAACTACCACCATGCTCTAAAAGATATAAGTGAAGCACTAGAGCAAATGACAAACTACTCTGAAAGATATAAGTGAAGATCAATGAGTAGTCGAATAATTATGCAACTATGTGAAGACTCTCTAACATTTAATAATTTCAGATCTTGGTATTCTATTCAAACAGAAAGCAAAGCAAAATAAATTGACGCTCCAAGCAAAACACATATCATGTGGCGAATAAAAATATAGCTCCAAGTAAAGTTATCGATGAACAAAGACGAAGGAGGGGATGCCTTCCGGGGCATCCCCAAGCTTAGGCTCTTGGTTGTCCGTGAATATTACCTTGGGTTGCCTTGGGCGTCCCCAAGCTTAGGATCTTACCACTCCTTGTTCCATAGTCCATCTAATCCTTACCCAAAACTTGAAAACTTCACAACACAAAACTTAAAGTAGAAAACTCGTAAGCTCCGTTAGTATAAGAAAATAAATCACCACTTCAAGGTACTGTAATGAACTCATTCTTTATTTATATTGGTGTTAAACCTACTGTATTCCAACTTCTCTATGGTTTATAAACTATTTTACTAGCCATAGATTCATCAAAATAAGCAAACAACACATCGAAAACAGAATCTGTCAAAAACAGAACAGTCTGTAGTAATCTGGATCAAACGTATACTTCTGGAACTCATAAAATTCTCAAATAAATTGCTGGACCTGAGGAATTTATCTATTAATCATCTGCCAAAATAATTAACTAAATAGCACTCTCCAAATAAAAATGGCAGCAATTCTCGTGAGCGCTAAAGTTTCTGTTTTTGACAGCATGATCAACAAGACTTTCCCCAAGTCTTCCCAGAGGTTCTACTTGGCACAAACACTAATTAAACACATAAAACCACATATAAACAGAGGCTAGATGAATTATTTATTACTAAACAGGAGTAAAAATCAAGGAATAAAAATAAAATTGGGTTGCCTCCCAACAAGCGCTATCGTTTAACGCCCCTAGCTAGGCACGATGATTTCAATGATGCTCATATAAAAGATAAGAATTGTAACATAAAGAGAGCATCATGAAGAATATGACTAGCACATTTAAGTCTAACCCACTTCCTATGCATAGGGATTTTGTGAGCAAACAACTTATGGGAACAATAATCAACTTGCATAGGAAGGTAAAACAAGCATAACTTCAAAATTTTAAGCACATAGAGAGGAAACTTGATATTATTGCAATTCCTACATGCATATATTCCTCCCTCATAATAATTTTCAGTAGCATCATGAATGAATTCAACAATATAACCAGCACCTAAATAATTCTTCTCATGATCTACAAGCATATAAGATTTATTACTCTCCACATAAGCAAAATTCTTCTTATTTGGAATAGTGGGAGTATCATAGGAAACTTGAATACTATAAATTGTTTCCACATTAAAAGAGTAATGTTCAGAGAAGGGGTAATCATAACCATAACAAGTTTTATAAATATAATCACTAATTTTTATAGCATAAGTATCATCACAATAATCATCATAAGTAGGAGGCATGCTATCATCATTATAAACTTGCATATCAAAACTTGGGAGACTAAAAATATCATATTCATTAAACATAGCATCCCCAAGCTTGGGAAAAACATTAATTGCAGCAAATATATTCTCAAAAACATCATCTTCATCAAACATAGCTTCCCCAAGCTTGGGCCTTTTCATATCATAAGCATAATCACTCTCATCATTAATAGTATAGATAGCACCAATAGTATAGCAATTATCATATTCTTCCAAGCAAGTGCCAAAAAGATTTTCAAGATCATAAGAAGTATCATTATCTTCCACAATTATATTTTCATGAGGCACAATAGTAATAGGGGCATCATTATTTGGAAGAGATATCTTTTTACCTCTCTTCCTTTTTCTTTTCTTCTTCTTCACCACATCATGTGTGGGTTCAATCCTCTTTTTGGAGCTCCTTATTAATGAGATTGGTTGAATAGGAGGCTCTTCCTCGTTACCTGATTCATCATAAGAAATAATATGAGGGTATTGGGAAGTCTCTTCCCTTTCATTAGTATTCTCTTCATCTTCTATTTGTTTTCTTTTCTTTATGTAGTTGGCAATATAAGGATTTTCAATACAATTCACCGCACAATACATATAAATTTTCTCTAGATCAAAATGAAGAACTTTATCAAGATTAAACTTTGGAATACCCTCAGTTATACGTTTCATTTCCTCATACCCCAAAATAAGACTAAGCTCTTTATGATGCTCAAGGGTAATCAAATTATCACAATTTTTTGATACGATTCGGTCATGAAACAATTTGCATTGGAGATTTAAATGACCATGTTCATTGCAAAGTTCACAAGGGGCACGAAAAATATTGAATTTTTCACCACAATCATCAAGACTTTCTTGCAACAATTTAGTTTCTAAGTACTTATGCCTCTTGCAATATCTATCTTCCCTATTTGGTGTGTACATGCAAACCCAGTCTACTCCACAAAAATTGACATGTTTATAGGAGGCATTTTCATCATAACTAGTGCAATCATCATTAGCATCATGGATATTCAAAGAATTCGTACTAACAACATTGCAATCATGCTCATCATTCAAATATTTAGTGCCAAACATTTTATAGATTTCTTCTTCTAGCACTTGAGCACAATTATCCTTTCCATCATACTCACGAAAGATATTAAAAAGGTGAAGCGTATGAGACAAACTCAATTCTATTTTTTTATAGTTTTCTTTTATGAACTAAACTAGTGATAAAACAAGAAACTAAAAGACTCGATTGCAAGATCTAAAGATATAACTTCAAGCACTCACCTCCCCGGCAACGGCGCCAGAAAAGAGCTTGATGTCTACTACACAACCTTCTTCTTCTAGACGTTGTTGGGCCTCCAAGTGCAGAGGTTTGTAGGACAGTAGCAAATTTCCCTCAAGTGGATGACCTAAGGTTTATCAATCTGTAGGAGGCGTAGGATGAAGATGGTCTCTCTCAAGCAACCCTGCAACCAAATAACAAAGAGTCTCTTGTGTCCCCAACATACCCAATACAACGGTAAATTGTATAGGTGCACTAGTTCGGGAAGAGATGGTAATACAAGTGGTATATGGATAGTAGATATGGGTATTTGTAATCTGAAATTATAAAAACAGCAAGGTAACTAATGGTAAAAGCGAGCGTAAGCGGTATTGCAATGATAGTAAACAAGGCCTAGGGTTCATACTTTCGCTAGTGCAAGTTCCCTCAACAATAATAACATAATTGGATCACATAACTATCCCTCAACATGCAACAAAGAGTCGCTCCAAAGTCACTAATAGCGGAGAACGAATGAAGAGATTATGGTAGGGTACGAAACCACCTCAAAGTTATTCTTTCCAATCAATCCGTTGGGCTATTCCTATAAATGTCACAAACAGCCCTAGAGTTCGTACTAGAATAACACCTTAAGACACAAATCAACCAAAACCCTAATGTCACCTAGATACTCCAATGTCACCTCAAGTATCCGTGGGTATGATTATACGATATGCATCACACAATCTCAGATTCATCTATTCAACCAACACAAAGGACCTCAAAGAGTGCCCCAAAGTTCTACCGGAGAATCACGACGAAAACGTGTGCCAACCCCTATGCATAGGTTCATGGGCGGAACCCGCAAGTTGATCACCAAAACATACATCAAGTGAATCACGTGATATCCCATTGTCACCACAGATATCCATGGCAAGACATACATCAAGTGTTCTCAAGTCTTTAAAGACTCAATCCGATAAGATAAATCCAAAGGGGAAACTCAATTCATTACAAGAGAGAAGAGGGGGAGGGGAAACATAGAATCCAACTATAATAGCAAAGCTCGCGATGCATCAAGATCGTATCACCTCAAAGAACACGAGAGAGAGAGAGATCAAACATATAGCTACTGGTACATACCCTCAGCCCTGAGGGAGAACTACTCCCTCCTCGTCATGGAGAGCACCAGGATGATGAAGATGGCCACCGGAGAAGGATTGCCCCCTCCGGCAGGGTGCCAGAACGGGTCTAGATTGGTTTTCGGTGGCTACGGAGGCTTCTGGCGGCGGAACTCCCGATCTATTGTGTGTTCTGGAAGTTTTAGGGTACGACAATATATATGGGTGCAGGAAGTACGTCGGAGGAGCCACGGGGGCCCCACGAGGCAGGGGGCGCACCCTAGGGGGGTGCCCCCCACCCTCGTGAGCACCTCCCGTATCTCCTGACCTGGATTCCAAGTCTATCCGGTGGCTTTCGTTCCAAAAATAACTTCTCCAGTTGATTTCGTTCCGTTTCGACTCCGTTTGATATTCCTTTTCTTCGAAACACTGAAATAGGCATAAAACAACAAATCTGGGCTGGGCCTCCGGTTAATAGGTTAGTCCCAAAAATAATATATAAGTGGAAAATAAAGCCCAATATTGCCTAAAACAGTAGATAATATAGCATGGAGCAATCAAAAATTATAGATACGTTGGAGACATATAAAGAGACGCGGTGTGCTCCCTCGAGCGTGCCTTCCAAGCTGCAGCAATCGACGACCCCGACAGTCAGGGCGAGCGCCCTCCTGAGGCCACCCCCAAGAAGAAGAAGAAGCAGCTGCGCCACGCGGGGCCTCAGGCAAGCGGCACCTCATCAGGATCGGCGTCCGCGCCTGGGGAGCCTGCCTCCATCGCATAGGAAAGCGCACCCAGCGCCCCTCTTGGGTAGGGCTCGGGGGCTCTCTTTTGGAGGGCCCCAGACTTTGCCAACATCATGAGGGAGGCGCTTGGGCACCACTTGGAGGCGTGCTTCGCGGCACGTTTCCCTCAGGAGAGCACAGGGCAAGGAGTACCCACCGCTCAGGAGTTCATCACCAAGACCACTCATGAACTGCAAGACGCGAGGGCCATGCGCGGCGGCCGCTGCTCACCAGGTGCAGCTCCCCATCCAGGCGAGGATGTCGGGCTGCGCATCTGCATCGACGTCCCAGGGCTCAATCGGGCCGCCTCTCAGGAGCTTCTCCGGTCTTCGCGTGTGGGACGTTGCGAGGGCCCACCTCACAGCTACGTTCGCATGCCCTTTGGCCTGCCCAGTGTGGTGGCCGCCTATTGCGGAGCATCCTGGCGGCTCAGGAGGCCAGGCACCACGCTGTGCTGACGGAGATGAAGATGGTCCTCACGGAACCCCCAGAGCCTCCCGAGGCCCAGAGCCCCGGTGGCTCATGAGGGGCAGCCCCTTCGCCGCACGCCTCCAGCTACCCCAACTCTCCTTCATCGACAGGACCAGGTGACATTTTCCAAAGTTCATTCAGCTGGGAGCGCCCCCAGGGCTGCATCATTCTCAGGCCGCGTGGTCCGTCCCTGTGGCATGTATCTTTCCTTTTATGTCTTTAGCTCACCCTATTGGGGGCGCCCCTCGGGCTGCATCATCCCCAAGCCGCTCGGGCCGGACCCAGTGGCATGCATCTTCCCTGCATTTACCTGAGCTAGGTCGCTTTCCATGCTTAATCTAGCCATGACTATCACCTGCTTGATTGTCACCCACCGTGGGAGCCACGCGTCGGCCGTCTTTCTTCAGGACCCTTCGCGTGAGTAAGTTAAGCATGGCGTCTGTGCTCGGGCCCGTCCCTGCAACGTCGATAAATCCAGCGGCTGAGCTCTGTCTGTCGGGCCGGCCCCGTTCACGTCACCTCCTGGGGCCGTTGGTGCTTGGCCTTTTCACGCGATGACCTCAGGAGATTCGTTCGGCGCAGGTTGTCTAACCACCTCGTAGGACCAAGACAGCAAACAGGAACCAAGACCAGGCGCAACCCGCCTTGAGGTAGGGCCTCGTGTGTCCCGCGCCGGCTCACGAGTGTCCAGACACACCTCGTCTAGCCCTGCCATGCAAGCCATGTGTCAGGGCGGGGCTGTACACGCCCTGGGGGCTCTCCGCAGTAGGGAGTCCCCTCTCACGCGCCAGAAGCAAACCAGCAATCACCACGGCGACCGGTGCCCTTCCTTGTGCTAACTTGCAGGAACTTCATGAGGGCCACAGCAGGCAGTACCGCGGACTCTCTCTCTTCTCTCATGTGATTTACTTGCGCGTTAAAAGGGGGGCTCGTGAGCATCGCGCCTCAGGAGCTCTTACTGGCTCTCCATCCCTCACCCCTGGCCTTGACCACGGCACGCGACCTGGCATACCAGCGGCGGCTGAGGTCGCTCGAGGGCCAGGACCTGAGGATGTAGAGCACCAAGAAGGACATGGAGGGGAGGGGGAGGACCACACGGGCCAGACCTAGCCACACCACAGCGACCGACGTACGAGTCCGACACGACTCGAGTAGCCGACCCCGGACAGCCAAGATAAGTTCTCGCTCTGGATCCGCCAGTCGCCCGCGGCACGAGACCCTCGCTCAACATTTTCTCCCTTTCCCATCCTAAGACAGCTGCTTGCGCGCTAAAGGGGACCTCTTGAGCATCGCGCCTCAGGAGCTCTTACTGGACCTCGGGCCGCTCACCTCCTGGCCTTGACCACGGCACGTGACCTGGCATACCGACAACGGTTGCAGCCTGCCTGGGGACCGGGACCTGTCAGCGTAGAGCACCAAGCTGCCGCATGATTGGAAAGGGGAGGCCGAGCCTTGGCAGGATATGCGCACACGAATCTTCATAATGAGGGCTATGTTGACAAAAGGCATTACAGATGCTTTACACACCCCCACGGGGGTCCGTTTCTTGATTCCTCGCAGGGAACAAAAGGGAAGGAATTCCTAGGGGTTCTATCTACGCGCACCAGGTGTCGCCGACGCCATCATCAACAGTGGGCCACGTGAGGCCGGCGCCAACCCCATCCAAATCAGCGGCGACGGCGGCTGGACGCCACGGCCCTGCTCCGGGCTCGGCGGGAGCTCGAGGGCACATAGCTGTCATCGCTCGTCTCCGGAGACTCCAGGAGCTCAGGAGAGTCACTGGACCACCAGGAGTCGCTGCTATCGCTGGAGGAGCTGCAGCCAAGACCGGTGGCGGGCCCCGCGCCCGCCGCAGTGTCGTCCTGGTGACCTCCTTCAGGGCAGCACTCCAGGCGGCGGCCTTCCTCGTCGAAGACCTTGAAGGGCAGCACGGAGACGCCGTCGTACTCGAAGTGGATCATGAGGCGCCCTCTGCACGGCAGACTCGGGCAATCTCACCCCAGCCTCGGGTCATGAAGATCTTCCCGGAGGCAACGGTTCCAATCTCTGCTCCGGTCGTTGGGGCGTCGCAGTCGGCATGCTACAGCCAAAGTTCGCGAAGGCCCCTCGGCGGCATCTCGACGGCGAAGAACGGCGGGAGGCATATCCAGGTGCTCGGGGGCATCGCCGCCCATAGCACGAACTCGCGCGAAGAGTTCGCAGCGTGGATCCCTGGCGCGACGGCGTGCGCCTCCGCGGCACGGCGATCACGGCCCTGGCGAGGGCGGCGCCGCTCACCGCTCCTCCCTCCGGAATCAGTAGCATGAGCATACAAGGGCAGCGGGTACCCAGGAGGTGGCCTCTCATACCAAGGCCGCGACACCACCGGCCTCATGACCACCTCGCGGTGATGAGACCTCCTTTTCTTCGGTGGGAGCAGCTCGGGCACGTTGAGGGGAGCCTCGCCCTTCTCTGCGGCCGAGAACCTCCGGATCAGCACCATGTCTACACAAGCAAGGAGTGGAGCGAGGAAGAAGAAGAAGTAGGAGAGGCAGAGGAAGGATGGGACGACGGGGGCTCCGCCCCCCTCCCACTTATACCAGGAGAAGGCCAACCGACACCCCCCACGATCACAGGTAATGATGGTTTTCCTTGCATGTCGCAGGGACTTGTCAAGTCGGGCAGTTGCCGAGGCAGCGTGGGAAAGTGGAGACACCCATGTTCAATCAACCGCCACGCGTCAACCGAGGGCGCAGGCTATTGGGGCCCGTGGCGCTCCGCACTTGACCCTTGTCTTCGCCTCGAAGCCAAGCCCGAGCGCACCTTGGGCCCGAGGGCTAATGTCAGTGTTCTGGGAACGGGGGTCTCCAGACTTGACTGCCTGTGGCCCATGGCGTGGCTTCACTAGCAGGCCTGTACGGCCCATCTTCATCAACAAGGAATCAAGACCCTCGTGGGGGGCCAAGCCTCGCGAGGCGGATTACACAAGACCTCCACAGGAGCGGCCTCACTAGGTTGGCTCGTGAGGGGCGGAGAGTTCAAGGTCGGGCAAACCTCGCGAGGTTCTCGTGACGTAAGTCATGACGATCGAGACCAAGCGGGCGCCAGCGCGCGCAGCGTCCTTGTTTCTAGTTTGGTGCTAAGGGGGCAAGCGCAGGCGCGGAGTACCGAGGCATCCAGCAAAGATTTCCATATTGGTGCAACGAGACCAAGACCAGAAGGATGGCAAGATGGAGGTCACCATAGAGCCCAGGACGGCGTCACCATCAGAACCTTTGGCTGTTGGGGAACGTAGCATAAATTCAAAATTTTCCTACGTGTCACCAAGATCTATCTATGGAGTCATCTAGCAACGAGGGAGGAGTGGATCTACATACCCTTGTAGATCGCGCGCGGAAGCGTTCAAGAGAACGGGGTTGATGGAGTCGTACTCGTCGTGATCCAAATCACCGATGATCCTAGCGCCGAACGGACGGCACCTCTGCGTTCAACACATGTACGGAGCAGCGACGTCTCCTCCTTCTTGATCCAGCAAGGGGGGAGGAGAGGTTGATGGAGATCCAGCAGCACGACGGCGTGGTGGTGGAAGTAGCGGGATTCCAACAGGGCTTCGCCAAGCGCTGCGGGAGGAGGGAGATGTGTCATGGGAGGGAGAGGGAGGCGCCAGGGCTTAGGTGTTGCTGCCCTCCCTTCCCCCCACTATATATAGGGCCAAGGGAGAGGGGGGGGCGCAGCCTTGGCCCTTCCTCCAAGGAAGGGTGCGGCCAGGGAGGAGTCCATCCTCCCCAAGGCACCTAGGAGGTGCCTTCCCCCTTTAGGACTCTTCCTTTCCCTTATCTCTTGGCGCATGGGCCTCTTGGGGCTGGTGCCCTTGGCCCATATAGGCCAAGGCGCACACCCCTACAGCCCATGTGGCCCCCCGGGGCAGTGGACCCCCGGACCCCTTTCGGCACTCCCGGTACAATACCGATAATGCGCGAAACTTTTCCGGCGACCATGTAGATCGCGCGCCGGAAGCGTTCAAGAGAACGGGGTTGATGGAGTCGTACTCGTCGTGATCCAAATCACCGAATGATCCTAGCGCCGAACGGACGGCACCTCTGCGCGTTCAACACACGTACGGTCAGCGTAACGTCTCCTCCTTCTTGATCCAGCAAGGGGGACGAGAGGTTGAGGAAGATGGCTCCAGTAGCAGCACGACGGCGTGGTGGTGATGGAGCTGCAGTACTCCGGCAGGGCTTCGCCAAGCTCTATGGAGGAGGAGGATGTGTTGGAGAGGGAGAGGGAGGCACCAAAGGCATAGGTTGAGAGGCCCTCCTTCCCCCACTATATATAGGGAGCCTAGGGGGGGCGCCGGCCCTAGGAGATCCAATCTCCTAGGGGGGCGGCGGCCAAGGGAGGAATCCATCCTCCCCAAGGCACCTAGGAGGTGCCTTCCCCCTTTGGGACTCTTCCCTTCCTTATCTCTTGGCGCATGGGCCTTTCGGGGCTGGTGCCCTTGGCCCATATAGGCCAAGGCACACCCCCTACAGCCCATGTGGCCCCCAGGGCAGGTGGCCCCACCCGGTGGACCCCCGGGACCCTTCCGATGGTCCCGGTACAATACCGGTGACCCCGAAACTTGTCCCGATGGCCGAAATAGCACTTCCTATATATAATTCTTTACCTCCGGACCATTTTGGAACTCCTCGTGATGTCCGGGATCTTATCCGGGACTCCGAACAACATTCGGGTTACTGCATATACATATCCCTACAACCCTAGCGTCACCGAACCTTAAGTGTGTAGACCCTACGGGTTCGGGAGACATGCAAACATGACCGAGATGACTCTCCGGTCAATAACCAACAGCGGGATCTGGATACCCATGTTGGCTCCCACATGTTCCACGATGATCTCATCGGATGAACCACGATGTCAAGGACTTAATCAATCCCGTATACAATTCCCTTTGTCTAGCGGTACGATACTTGCCCGAGATTCGATCGTCGGTATCCCGATACCTTGTTCAATCTCGTTACCGGCAAGTCTCTTTACTCGTTCCGTAACACATCATCCCGTGATCAACTCCTTGATCACATTGTGCACATTATGATGATGTCCTACCGAGTGGGCCCAGAGATACCTCTCCGTTTACACGGAGTGACAAATCCCAGTCTCGATTCGTGCCAACCCAACAGACACTTTCGGAGATACCTGTAGTGTACCTTTATAGCCACCCAGTTACGTTGTGACGTTTGGCACACCCAAAGCACTCCTACGGTATCCGGGAGTTGCACAATCTCATGGTCTAAGGAAATGATACTTGACATTAGAAAAGCTTTAGCATACGAACTACACGATCTTGTGCTAGCTTAGGATTGGGTCTTGTCCATCACATCATTCTCCTAATGATGTGATCCCGTTATCAACGACATCCAATGTCCATGGCAGGAAACCGTAACCATCTATTGATCAACGAGCTAGTCAACTAGAGGCTTACTAGGGACATGGTGTTGTCTATGTATCCACACATGTATCTGAGTTTCCTATCAATACAATTCTAGCATGGATAATAAACGATTATCATGAACAAGGAAATATAATAATAACCAATTTATTATTGCCTCTAGGGCATATTTCCAACAGTCTCCCACTTGCACTAGAGTCAATAATCCAGTTCACATCGATATGTGATTAACACTCAAGGTCACATCCCATGTGACTAACACCCAAAGAGTTTACTAGAGTCAATAATCTAGTTCACATTACCATGTGATTAACACTCGATGAGTTCTGGGTTTGATCATGTTATGCTTGTGAGAGAGGTTATAGTCAACGGGTCTGAATCTTTCAGATCCGTATGTACTTCGCAAATTTCTATGTCATCTTGTAGATGCAGCTACTACGCTACATATTGGAGCCATTTCAAATAACTGTTCTACTTGGAGCTATTCTAAATTGTTGCTCCATTATACGTATCCGGTATCTCTACTCAGAGCTATCCGGATAGGTGTTAAGCTTGCATCGACGTAACTCTTTACGTCGAACTCTTTATCACCTCCATAACCGAGAAACATATCCTTATTCCTCTAAGGATAATTTAGACCGCTATCTGGTGATCTACTCCTAGATTACCTTTGTACCCTCTTGCCAGATATGTGGCAAGGCACACATCAGGTGCGGTACTCAGCATGGCATACCGTATAGAGCCTATGACAAAAGCATAGGGGACGACATTCGTCCTTTCTCTTTCTTCTGCCGTGGTCGAGCTTTAAGTCTTAACTTCATACCTTACAACTCAGGCAAGTACTCCTTCTTTGACTGATCCATCTTGAACACCTTCAAGATCATGTCAAGGTATGTGCTCATTTGAAAGTACCATTAAGCGTTTTGATCTATCCTTATAGATCTTGATGCTCAATGTTCAAGTAGCTTAATCCAGGCTTTCCATTGAAAAACACTTTCCAAATAACCCTATATGCTTTCCAGAAATTCTACGTCATTTCTGATCAACAATATGTCAACAACATATATTTATCAGAAATTCTATAGTGCTCCCACTCACTTCTTTGGAAATACAAGTTTCTCATAAACTTTGTATACACCCAAAACTCTTGATCATCTATCAAAGCATACATTCCAACTCCGAGATGCTTACTCCAGTCCTTAGAAGGATTGCTGGAGCTTTGCATACTTATTAGCATCTTTCAGGATTGACAAAACCTTCCGGTTGTATCACATACAACCTTTCCTCAAGAAAATCGTCGAGGAAACAATGTTTTGACATCCTATCTGCAAGATTTCATAAATAATGCAGTAATCGCTAATATAATTCCAACAGACTCTTAGCATCGCTACGAGTGAGAAAGTCTCATCGTAGTCAACTCCTTGAACTTGTCGGAAAACATCTTAACGACAAGTCGAGCTTTCTTAATGGTGATACTTACCATCATTGTCCGTCTTCCTTTTAAAATCCATATGTACCTAACAGCCTTACGACCATCAAGTAGTTCTTCCAAAGTCTACACTTTGTTTTCATATATGGATCCTCTCTCGGATTTTATGGCCTCGAGCCATTTATCGGAATCCGGGCCCACCATCGCTTCTCCATGGCTCGTAGGTTCATTGTTGTCTAGCAACATGACTTCCAAGACAGGATTACGTACCACTCT
Organism: Triticum urartu; assembly: GCF_003073215.2. Classification (NCBI taxonomy): domain Eukaryota; kingdom Viridiplantae; phylum Streptophyta; class Magnoliopsida; order Poales; family Poaceae; genus Triticum; species Triticum urartu. The sequence goes on from NC_053024.1 coordinate 619,964,622, forward strand.
GAAGTAGTACGCATCCTTGTCATCCCACGAGGTTTGGTAGTGACTTGATCTGAAGTTTCATGATCACTATCATAAGCTTCCACTTCAATTGGTGTAGGTGCCACAGGAACAACTTCCTGTGCCCTGCTACACACTAGTTGAAGTGAACGGTTCAATAACCTCATCAAGTCTCCACCATCCTCCCACTCAATTCTTTCGAGAGAAACTTTTCCTCGAGAAAGGACCCGTTTCTAGAAACAATCACTTTTGCTTCCGGATCTGAAATAGGAGGTATACCCAACTGTTTTGGGTATTCTATGAAGATGCATTTATCCGCTTTGGGTTCGAGCTTATCAGCCTGAAACTTTTTCACATAAGCGTCGCAGCCCCAAACTTTTAAGAAATGACAGCTTAGGTTTTCTCTAAACCATAGTTCATACGGTGTCATCTCATCGGAATTACGTGGTGCCCTATTTAAAGTGAATGTGGTTGTCTCTAATGCCTAACCCATAAACTATCGTGGTAATTCGATAAGAGACATCATGGTATGCATCATATCCAATAGGGTGCAGTTATGATGTTCGGACACACCATCACACTATGGTGTTCCAGGCTGTATTAGTTGTGAAACAATTTCCACAATGTCTTAATTCTGTGCCAAACTCGTAATTCAGATATTCATCTCTATGATCATATCATAGATATTTTATCCTCTTGTCACGACGATCTTTCAACTTCACCCTGAAATTACTTGAACCTTTCAATAATTCAGACTCGTGATTCATCAAGTAAATATACTCAACATCTACTCAAATCATCTGTGAAGTAAGAACATAACGATATCCACTACACGCCTCAGCACTCATTGGACTGCACACATCAATGTATTACTTCAACAAGTTGCTTTCTTGTTCCATTTTACTGAAAACGAGGCTTTCAGTCATCTTGCCCATGTGGTATGATTTGCATGTCTCAAGTGATTCAAAATCAAGTGAGTCCAAACGGTCCATTTGCATGGAGTTTCTTCATGCATATACACCAATAGACATGGTTCGCATGTCTCAAACTTTTCAAAAATGAGTGAGTCCAAAGATCCATCAACATGGAGCTTCTTCATGCGTTTTATACCGATATGACTTAAGTGGCAGTGCCACAAGTAGGTGGTACTATCATTACTATCTTATATCTTTTGGCATGAACATGTGTATCACTACGATCGAGATTCAATAAACCATTCATTTTAGGTGCAAGACCATTGAAGGTATTATTCAAATAAACAGAGTAACATTATTCTCTTTAAATGAATAACCGCATTGCGATAGACATAATCCAATCATGTCTATGCTCAACGCAAACACCAAATAACAATTATTTAGGTTTAACACCAATCTCGATGGTAGAGGGAGCGTGCGATGCTTGATCATATCAACACGGAAACACTTCCAACACATATCGTCAGCTCACCTTTAGCTAGTCTCCGTTTATTCCGTAGCTTTTATTTCGAGTTACTAACACTTAGCAACCGAACCGGTATCTAATACCCTGGTGCTACTAGGAGTACTAGTAAAGTACACATTAACACAATGTATATCCAATATACTTCTATCGACCTTGCCAGCCTTCTCATCTACCAAGTATCTAGGGTAATTCTGCTCCAGTGGCTGTTCCCCTTATTACAGAAGCACTTAGTCTCGGGTTTGGGTTCAACCTTGGGTTTCTTCACTAGAGCAGCAGCTGATTTGCCGTTTCATGAAGTATCCCTTCTTGCCCTTGCCCTTCTTGAAACTAGTGGTTTCACCAACCATCAACAATTGATGCTCCTTCTTGATTTCTACTTTTGTGGTGTCAAACATCGCGAATATCTCAAGGATCATCATATATGTCCCTGATATATTATAGTTCATCACGAAGCTCTAGCAGCTTGGTGGTAATGACTTCGGAGAAACATCACTATCTCATCTGGAAGATCAACTCCCACTCGATTCAAGCGATTGTTGTACTCAGACAATCTGAGCACAAGCTCAACAATTGAGCTTTTCTCCCTTAGTTTGCAGGCTAAGAAAATCGTCGGAGGTCTTATACCTCTTGACGTGGGCACGAGCCTGAAATCCCAATTTCAGTCCTTGGAACATCTCATATGTTCTGCGATGTTTCAAAAACGTCTTTGGTGCCTCAATTCTAAACCATTTAGCATTACGCACTGAACTATCATGTAGTCATCAAAACGTGTATGTCAGATGTTCGCAACATCCACAGACGACGTTCGAGGTTCAGCACACTGAGCGGTGCATTAAGGACATAAGCCTTCTATGAAGCAATGAGGACAATCCTCAGTTTACGGACCTAGTCCGCATAATTGCTACTATCAACTTTCAACTAAATTTTCTCTAGGAACATATCTAAACAGTAGAACTGAAGCGCGAGCTACGACATAATTTGCGAAGATACATGATCCGAGTCAACTAGGCCGTGTCCGATCATCACGTGAGACGGACTAGTCATCATCGGTGGACATCTTCATGTTGATCGTATCTACCATACGACTCATGCTCGACCTTTCGGTCTCTTGTGTTCCGAGGCCATGTCTGTACATGCTAGGCTAGTCAAGTCAACCTAAGTGTTTCGCGTGTGTAAATCTGTCTTACACCCGTTGTATTCGAACGTTAGAATCTAACACCCGATCATCACGTGGTGCTTCGAAACAACGAACTTTCGCAACGGTGCACAGTTAGGGGGAACACTTTCTTGAAATTATTATGAGGGATCATCTTATTTACTACCGTCGTTCTAAGTAAACAAGATGTATAAACATGATAAACATCACATGCAATCAAATAGTGACATGATATGGCCAATATCATATTGCTCCTTTTGATCTCCATCTTCGGGGCTCCATGATCATCATCGTCACCGGCATGACACCATGATCTCCATCATCATGATCTCCATCATCGTGTCTTCATGAAGTTGTCTCGCCAACTATTACTTCTACTACTACAGCTAATGGTTAGCAATAAAGTAAAGTAATTACATGACGTTTATGTTGACACAAAGGTCATAAATAAATTAAGACAACTCCTATGGCTCCTGCCGGTTGTCATACTCATCGACATGCAAGTCGTGATTCCTATTACAAGAACATGATCATCTCATACATCACATATATCATTCATCACATCCTTTTTGGCCATATCACATCACATAGCATACCCTGCAAAAACAAGTTAGACGTCCTCTAATTGTTGTTTGCATGTTTTACGTGGCTGCTATGGGTTTCTAGCAAGAACGTTTCTTACCTAAACAAGAACCACAACGTGATATGCCAATTGCTATTTACCCTTCATAAGGACCCTTTTCATCGAATCCGATCCGACTAAAGTGGGAGAGACAGACACCCGCTAGCCACCTTATGCAACTAGTGCATGTCAGTCGGTGGAACCAGTCTCACGTAAGAGTACGTGTAAGGTCGGTCCGGGCCGCTTCATCCCACAATACCGTCGAAACAAGATTGGACTAGTAACGGTAAGCATATTGAACAAAATCAACGCCCACAACTACTTTGTGTTCTACTCGTGCATAGAAACTACGTATAGACCTAGCTCATGATGCCACTGTTGGGGAACGTAGCATAAATTCAAAATTTTCCTACGTGTCACCAAGATCTATCTATGGAGTCATCTAGCAACGAGGGAGGAGTGGATCTACATACCCTTGTAGATCGCGCGCGGAAGCGTTCAAGAGAACGGGGTTGATGGAGTCGTACTCGTCGTGATCCAAATCACCGATGATCCTAGCGCCGAACGGACGGCACCTCCGCGTTCAACACACGTACGGAGCAGCGACGTCTCCTCCTTCTTGATCCAGCAAGGGGGAAGGAGAGGTTGATGGAGATCCAGCAGCACGACGGCGTGGTGGTGGAAGTAGCGGGATTCCAACAGGGCTTCGCCAAGCGCTGCAGGAGGAGGGAGATGTGTCATGGGAGGGAGGAGGGAGGCGCCAGGGCTTAGGTGTTGCTGCCCTCCCTTCCCCCCACTATATATAGGGCCAAGGGAGAGGGGGGGGGCGCAGCCTTGGCCCTTCCTCCAAGGAAGGGTGCGGCCAGGGAGGAGTCCATCCTCCCCAAGGCACCTCGGAGGTGCCTTCCCCTTTTAGGACTCTTTCTTTCCCTTATCTCTTGGCGCATGGGCCTCTTGGGGCTGGGGCCCTTGGCCCATATAGGCCAAGGCACACCCCCTACAGCCCATGTGGCCCTCAGGGCGGGTGGCCCCACCCGGTGGACCCCCGGGACCCTTCCGGTGGTCCCGGTACAATACCGGTGACCCCGAAACTTGTCCCGATGGCCGAAATAGCACTTCCTATATATAATTCTTTACCTCCGCACCATTTCGGAACTCCTCGTGACGTCTAGGATCTCATCCGGGACTCCGAACAACTTTCAGGTTACCGCATACTAATATCTCTATAACCCTAGCGTCACCGAACCTTAAGTGTGTAGACCCTACGGGTTCGGGAGACATGCAGACATGACCGAGACGTTCTCCGGTCAATAACCAATAGCGGGATCTGGATACCCATGTTGGCTCCCACATGTTCCACGATGATCTCATCGGATGAACCACGATGTCGAGGATTTAATCAATCCCGTATACAATTCCCTTTGTCTAGCGGTATTGCACTTGCCCGAGATTCGATCGTCGGTATCCCGATACCCTATTCAATCTCGTTACCGGCAAGTCTCTTTACTCGTTCCGTAACACATCATCCCGTGATCAACTCCTTGATCACATTGTGCACATTATGATGATGTCCTACCGAGTGGGCCCAGAGATACCTCTCCGTCACACGGAGTGACAAATCCCAGTCTCGATTCGTGCCAACCCAACAGACACTTTCGGAGATACCCGTAGTGCACCTTTATAGCCACCCAGTTACGTTGTGACGTTTGGCACACCCAAAGTATTCCTACGGTATCCGGGAGTTGCACAATCTCATGGTCTAAGGAAATGATACTTGACATTAGAAAAGCTTTAGCATACGAACTACACGATCTTTGTGCTAGGCTTAGGATTGGGTCTTGTCCATCACATCATTCTCCTAATGATGTGATCCCGTTATCAATGACATCCAATGTCCATGGTTAGGAAACCGTAACCATCTATTGATCAACGAGCTAGTCAACTAGAGGCTTACTAGGGACATGGTGTTGTCTATGTATCCACACATTATCTGAGTTTCCTATCAATACAATTCTAGCAATGGATAATAAACGATTATCATGAACAAGGAAATATAATAATAACTAATTTATTATTGCCTCTAGGGCATATTTCCAACAGTTTGGCCCGGATGTTGCTCCCAGGAGTCCCCGCGCGAAGCATCTTTCTCCGACGGACTTGGATCCGCCGCCGCCCCCACCCCCCTCCCCACCCCCCCCCGTCGACGACCCCTCCCCCTTCAGTCACCTGACCTAGTAAGCTCCAGATCGAGCAGGCGAGGCGGCGGCCATGCGCTCCCAAACCCGCGACCAGGCCACGGCCTCGGCGGACGAAGCTGCTCGAGTTCGGCGCCTCCCCTCCCCTCCCCTCTATGTGGTTCCGGGAGAGGAGAGGGCCGAGCGGCGTTAAAAACATTAAAAATCCATATGAAATAATAATACATAAAAAACATGAAAAAGGAAAATTATAACTATAAAAAACATCAAAAAATTTATATGAAATAAAAAACATAAAGAAGAAAAAATATAAACTATTAAAAACATTAAAAAATAAAAAATATAACTATGCCTACAGCTAAGCCGTCGGCATAGCTGCGGCCATTGGGGGTGTTTCACACGGATCGCTGACGTGGCATCTATGCCGACGGCAGCCGTCGGCATAGAATGCCTTATCCCCTCGCTCACCGCCCTGGCCACTCGTTCTCCCCTAGCTAGCTGCCCCCGACCCCGACCATACCCGAACTGCTCGCCACCGCCGCCGCCGACTCCCGGCCCCTTGTCGCCGCCGCCGCACTCGCCCCCGTCCCCTGCCGCCGCCCACTCGACGCCGCCGCACTCGCCCACGCCCCCTGCCGCCGCCCACTCGCCTCGCCCGTGCCCCCTGCCGCCCCCACCCGCGTCGCCGCTGCCCCATCCCACTCCACCTCGTCCCCTGCCGCCGCCGCCTCACCCCCCCGACTCCCCACTCCTTGCCGCTGTCGCCACGCTCGCCCCCGCCCCCTGTAGCCGCCCACTCCACCCTGCCCCCTCGCCACCGCCGCCCCACTCGCCCCTGCCCCTGCGTCGCCGCTTCCCCACTCGCCTCCCACCCGCGCGCGCGCCGCCGCCTACTCCACCTCCTCCCCTGCCGCCGCCGCCCTGCCCCGCCCCGACTCCCTGCCTGCTCCTTCTCTGGTGAGGTGAGTTAGCCTTCTTTTTTTTTAATTTATTTCATTTGTTAGATGAATGCCACTGTTAGATGCATGAATGGATATTAGATGCATGGATGAATGGATATTAGATGTATATGCTAGATATATGAATAAAATGTAGTTTTTTGTTTTGTTTAGTTTTATTAGGTTTTTAGATGCATAGTAGATGATTTTTATTAAGTTTGTGAATGGATGTTAGTCAAGTTAACAAATGTTTTACACACTTAGTTTGTTAAATATAGATGAATAGATTTTGGTTAAGTTTGTGATAGATGGATGTATATTGGTCAAGTTAGTATTTGGTCAAGTTAGTGTTATGGTCATGTTGATTCATATATAAGAAGCAAATCGAGGCACTTGGTTTCTAAAATACTTAATAAAGATTTTTTTGCAATTTGACATGTCGATTCATAATGTTGTGCCAAATGGTTAATGTGAGGTGAAGACCTAATTTTTTTCACTTGATGGAATTAACAGGATTTGTGGTGTTCCCATCTTCGTGGAGTGACCGTCGACGTTGGAGGTGTTGGTCCACGATCGTCCCTCCTTTGATCGACTACATCCTCTACATCGGAGGGTGAGCAACAATTCCATGACCTCGTCCACTTTTTTTCCATGTCACTAGATTAAATTTTCACATCAAGTCGCGTAACCTAGGTCTCCTGTCCAAAAGGGTTGCATCGATAAATATGCATTCAATTGCATATTTATCACCGCAGCTCTTTATTGTCCAGCGCTTTCCAAGTACAGCCCGAGGATGTGTAGATTGGGTACGTTGTTCATGCTCTACCCCGTGCCGAGATAGGATTTCGGCGGCGCCTCCCTGTTGTTCTCCGGATGCACATTCTCTCGGCATTTTGCCGAGACGTGTATTTGGAGAACAGCGGGGAGGTGCTGCCAAAATTTTGTCTCGGAATGGGGTAGAGCATGGACAACGTACTCAATCTACACATTCTCGGGTGGGATTAGGACCCATCTTTACCTATTAGAGATGTAGGTGGATTAAATGTCGTTTCTCGTCAACCTTATAAAAAATAAAATATTGATGTGAGTAATTTAAATGAATCCTTAATTTTGTTGTGTGGCTTCCAATAAAGCAGAGATGGCAGATAATCAGTGGATGTATAGTGGGTTTTTCCGTCGGAATCAAGTAACAACAGAGTGGGTCAAGAAAACTGATGTGTTTTTGAAAGAGATATTCCGTAGTCCAATGAGGATGGTGCCAGAATGCCCGTGTGCCAGATGTAAGAGACGTATCCGCAGAGATAAGAGTGAGATGACTAAGCACCTTCGCACGCATGGATTTATGCCCAACTTTAATATGCCGATAAACTTTGCCCAGCGGGACTGTGGTAGAGAGGATGTGATACGACAACGCGTTGCTGCTTATGAGGATGATGGGGTTAGAGACATGCTAGATGATGTCTTTGCTGCACAGCCAACACCTCCGTCACATTCAGCGAATGAACTGGAGGAGCCGGAGGAAACCGCAAAGACCTTCCTGGAAATCTTGGCCTCGTCAAAGAAACCTCTCTATGAGGGTGCCAAGCTGTCTGTGCTGGATGCCATCTCGCAACTGATGGCAGTCAAGGCTAAGTACGGCTGTAGCCGAGGTTGCTTCGAAGCATTTCTGGGAGTATGGGCTAACAGCCTGCCTGAGGGCCATGAACTGCCGAAAACCATGTACGCTACGAAGAAAATCATGAAGGCGCTCTCCATGGACTATGAGAAAATACATGTTTGTCCAAAGAATTGCCTTTTGTTTAGGCATGAGTATGCGGATGACAAGTACTGTAGGAAGTGCGGTTCCTCTCGGTATATTGAGGTGGTCGATAAGCATGGTCAGAAGCAGCAGCTAAAAATCCCTGTGAAGGTTCTTCGGTATCTTGATTTTATAAAAAGACTGCAGCGCCTTTTCATCACTGAGGAGTCTGCCAAAATGATGAAGTGGCACAAGGAAGGGAAAAGGTACAATCCAAAAAAAATTGTACATCCATCAGGAGGTGAAGCATGGAAGTCATTCGATATAGAGTACCCGGAGGAAGCAGCCGAGGCTGGGAATGTCAGAATTGCTATAACAGGTGATGGGTTCAATCCATATGGTATGTCGTCTAATCCATACAGCTGTTGGCCCGTATTTGTTATTCCGCTCAATCTCCCTCCCGGCGCCATAATGCAACGCAAGACCATGTTCCTGTCGCTTATAATTCCGGGGCCTGAATATCCGGGGAAGAATTTGAGTGTGTTTATGCAGCCGTTGGTGGATGATTTGCACCATTCTTGGTACTTCCCGAGGTTGACATACGACCGACATCTGCAGAAAAATTTCTTGATAAAAGTTTGGCTACAATATTGCATGCATGACTTTCCCGGTTATGCCCTATTCCGCGGATGGTGTACAAGTGGAAAGATGCCTTGCCCAGTGTGCATGCAGGCCTTGATTTTCATTTGGCTAAAGAAGGGTGGCAAGTATGTTGCGTTTGACCTGCATCGACAGTTCCTCCCTCCAGACCATCCTGATAGGGAAGACAAGAAGAACTTCACAAAAGGCAAAGTTGTCCATGAAGTAAACGAGATTCCAATGTTTTCTGGTGCGGATGTGCTTGCTCAGCTGAAAGCTCTTAAGCCTACCGGTGAAGGGAAAGGCAAAGTCAAAGGCAAATCCACAGGCGAAGACGAGGGCGAGGGCAAAGGAAAAGGTAAAGGGAATTTTTTTTAAGGATATGGTGAGACGCACAACTAGACTCACATTACCCCCTTCACGCAGCTTCCCTATTTTAAGGACCTCAAACTTCCATACAACATAGACGTGATGCACACCGAAAAGAATGTCGTAGAGTCCCTTTTTCACTCGATCCTCAACATTCCTGATAAGACAAAGGATAATGTTAATGCTAGAGTTGATCAACAGAATATTTGTGATAGACCACGTCTACACATGCAGCCTCCCACAGGCAGTCAAAAATCTTGGTTCAAGCCAGATGCTGACTTCGTACTTAAAAAGGATCATAAGATGGAGGCATTCAAGTGGCTGAAACACATCGTGAAGTTCACTGATGGTTATGCGTCGAATATAAGTAAGGGGGTCAATCTTTCAATGGGCAGAGTGACCGGGCTCAAGAGTCATGACTATCATGTATGGATTGAGCGGATTATGCCGGTGATGGTTCGGGGCTATGTTCCCGAGCGTGTTTGGCGTGTGCTTGCGGAGTTAAGCCATTTCTTCCGCACGCTTTGTGCTAAAGAAGTATGTCCTGAGAAGATAAAAGAAATGCATAAGAAGGCACCGGAGTTGATATGCAAGCTAAGAGAAGATCTTCCCGCCAGGCTTCTTTACTCCGATGACATATCTCATTTTGCACCTCCCTAACGAGGTATTGTTGGGGGGGGGGCTGTGCAGAATCATTGGCAGTACGGCCCTGAGAGACAGAACAAGCATCTGAGACAGAAATGTGGAAACAAAGCTAAGATTGAAGCTTCCATAGCTGAGGCAGTTATCCTAGAGGAGGTGGCAGACCTCAGGACGACCTACTATCCGGACCATGTTCCCACGTTGCACAATAAGGTGTCTCGATACAATACAGAAGAACCCAAGTATAAACCCAAGTTGCCTCTATTCATCGGGCAAGGTGGTAGGGCTGGATGCTCGAAACCTTATCTCATGCCACGAGATGAATGGGAGGATGTCATGTTCTATATCTTTCACAACATCAAGGAAGTTGAGGATGAGTGGATGAGGTAATACCTTTGCACCATTCTTTTAGTCAATTCGTTATGTTCACTTTGCCTAGTTCTTATTGTAGTCGATTCGTTGAAGAAGAATGGACGGGAATGTTGCCTCCTACTGAAGCGGAGGCACTTGCTCTTCTCCGAAAGGGTGCTGATGGAAGGAAAAATTTCGTTGCGTGGTTCATGGAGAAAGTAATTTTTCACACTTCCCTATTACCTATTTCAATTAAACTCATGCACCCTATAATTTCAATTAAACTCATGCACCCTATAATTTCAATTAAACTTGTAGGGAAATGATCCGACCGAATCAATGGATGAAGAATTGAGATGGGTTTCCATGGGTTTTGACCCTGTCGTCATGACATGCCAAAAGTATGATGTGAATGGGTATCGCTTCCATACAGAGGAGCACCAGAACAGTCGGCCTGATCCCAAAACCATAAATACCGGAGTCTTCACTGAAGGAGATAATAAAGTAGATTACTACGGAAGGGTAGGAAAAATATACGAGCTTACATTCAAACGTGGCCGTGAACACCTAAGTCTCACTGTGTTCAAATGCCGATGGTTCGACCCCAAAAAGGGTCTGAGACATATGCCTTCTGTTGGTTTAGTTGAAGTTAAACCATCAACCATCTATGCCAGAGCTGATCTCTTTATCGCCGCTACCCAGGCCACACAAGTATATTATCTGCCTTACCCATGCCAGAAAGAGTACCTAAAGGGTTGGGAAGTTGTGTTCAAGGTGTCGCCGTATGGTAAGCTACCGGACCCGAATGATGATGATTACTACAACATAAACCCCATGACATACGAGGGAGTGTTCTATCAAGAGGAACAAGATGACGTGGTCCGAAACAACGAGGCTGGTGACTTGGGTTATGTTGACCTGGACCCAAATGACGATGACGCGCGGATTGATGGTGAGGCAGTTGTGAATCAAAGAGACATAATTATGATTGAAAAGTTAAATGAAGACGCTGACGATCAGGAAGAGCCTCCACCTCCGTCAGACAACGAAGAAGATATGCGTGATAGTGATGATGAGACCGGTCCACAAATAGATTACAATAGTGATGATTCATATGGGTTCTAGAAAATGTAAGTTCTTTTAATGATCATTACAATAGTATGCTTAATGTGCTCTTCTGGTATTAATGTTTTTCCTGTATGCTTGTTTAATTGATATCCTTACTAATTGTTTATTCCCTTCTCAATGCAGGTTTGCTAATCATGGGCAAGTCCAGCGGCGCCAGTTTCCTCGGTAAATTCAAAGGACTTACTCGGAGTGGACGAGCCCACAAGGTTCCCTCCCGACTACGCGAGGATGACACCTCACAGGGAGGTGGAGGGGTCGGGGGAGGAGACCCTAGAGGAGGAGGCGGTGGGGGTAGAGCCCCTAGAGGAGGAGGTGGGGGGAGAGGCAGCCGGGGCAAAAAACTCCGGGCCGTGTCCGAAATAGGAGGGTCTTCTTTGATGCCCTCCTATACAGAGGCACCTTCTGAGTCTGAGGAGGAGGAGTATGTTCCTGATGGCGAGGAGGAGGAGGGTGAGGAGGAGGAGGGCGGGGAGGAGGAGGGTGAGGAGGAGGAGGGCGAGGAGGAGGAGGGCGAGGAGGAGGAGGCCGAGGAGGAGGGTGAGGAGGAGGGCGAGGAGGGTGGAGGGGATGTTGATCCCGAGTTGTGGGGTGACTTGCCACCGGGTGCTCCGCAGGGGTGGCTGCATGGTAATGCCGGACTACCTACACCACCTTCTATCGAGGAGCACAAGTGGCTCATTGAACCTGTGGGGACAGAGTAAGTGCCTCTCAATCATATCTTCAACACATGACAACATTTTCTTATTGTACACATGGCAATCATTTGATTCTTTTGCAGAAACTGGATCCTTCGCGGAAAGGGCCATAAACCGAACGGCCTTATCACTGTCCTGTTGAAGGAGTTTTGGCCTGGCCTATTCTGCCCGCGGCCAGACAGGGACCCGCAGCTGCGGGTTTTGGCCACGAGCTGGGCCCACTACGAGGCTTGCAGCAACGCGGAGTACGGGATGGCCGCTAAGGCCGTGATCACCAAATTTTGGGTAAGTTCTCTTCTGAATCACTTGTCTTCAGTTTCATTCATAGTTTATCATTGAATCACTCAACTCATGCCTTGTTTGCTTCTGGTTTATGCATGATTGCAGCAACTCTATAGAGTTCTTGACGAGCACAAGGCCAGAGCCGACGTGGTCTTGCTTGCGGCTGCGAAGAAGAAAGCTCGTCAGTTGCAGTACGAGGTGCGCTGGGTTGCCGTCTCGCAGTACTACCACATCTACCTGCAACAAAAGATGACCAAAACTCAAGCGTAGAGGCAACGACTTACCTTGAACAGGGAGCAGTTCATGATGGTAACTATTACTAACTTATCATTGTTTCAAGCATTCAACTATATGTTTCGTGCTCACATGTCATGCTTCCAAAATTTGCATAGGTTGTTCCTCGTTGGTGCTATGGAAGGCATGATGGATGGGCGAGTTTGGTGGATAGGTGGCTCGGCGACGATGCAGAGTTTGCTGCCAAGAGCATCAAGGCTCGGGCTAACCGTGGAAAAGACGGGACACACGGCCAAGGAAACAGGAACCACTGGGGCTTCAAGGCCATGAAGGTATATCTATATGCATGATGCATTTTTGTTCTTCTTTACCGTCATGTTCTTATGTATGGCTAACTTCTGTTTGACGTTGCAGGAGGACAAGTTGAAGAGGCCGCTCTCAGACATTGAGTCGTGGAAGCTGGCCCGCGAGCGGAGTCATCCCAAGGAGGGCAAGAGCCAGTACTACGGCAAGACCGAGGAGCACCTAGAGTCTTACACTCAGCACTATCAGAAGTTGCATCCGAATGTTCCTGTTCCTGAGGTCGCCCAGTCTCAGATCGACGACACGACGGTGGTGGCCATCCAGGGGAAGTCACATGGCCGGTATCCATGTTTCGATGGCTTGATAACTCCTTCGATCTCATACACACGGCTTCGGTCTACTAACCCGAGCTAGTTAGAGAGTACGGGGCGTTCACAGACTCCCTTAGCCCGCCAGCATGCTGTAAGTACTTCCCCTTTATCTTTTTCTCTCTAGCATTCTCAGTTCATTTTCAGCATTGCTCACTTAGAAACAACCTAAATTATGTAGGCATATAAGGCCTTTGTCGAGCATAGGAAGTGCGAGAGTACTTGCAACGAGTGAAGGCAAATGGTGATTACAACCGTCAGATGATGGCGGTTAGTTTTGCCCTCTTAAAACCAAGCTAAATTTTTGCACTTTCATTCCTTCTGACCTTCTAGTTTGCTTGTTTAACTAACATCCAGGCTATGTTGGCGTCTTGGAGTAACCGCACGGATCCACCACAAATGGGACCCCCACCACCACCTACGGGAGAACCCCCACACGTGCCGACGTTCGATGAATGGGTGGCATTAGGCAGTGATGGTCCGGTTAGTACATTTGCCTAACTACTGGCAAACTAGTTCTCGTTCATTCAACACTATCATATCATATTTACCATTAGAATCTTTTCTGAAACATGTAGGGGACCGGTGGCTCGACTACTGCTCCGTCGACCCCAGTCACTCCGATCTGGCAGAGCGATGGTGGTCGCGGTGGCGGTTTTGGCAGAGGTGGTCTTGGTGGTGGTGGTTTTGGCGGAGGTGGTTTTGGCGGAGGTGGTCTTGCTTGATGTCGATGATGATTTTGTGCATGTGGCCGTTGTGCCATGCCTTTCATGTTGCTACTTTTATGATGTTCCATGTCTTGCACTACTTTTATGTTCATGAACTTCCGCCGGTGATGATCTTTAGATGATGATGATGAACTTGACTATGTTTAGATGATGATGATGAACTTGAGTATGTTTAGATGATGAACTGTCATATTTCTGCATAATTCCATATTATTCTGCTTTGAAATGCTGTCAAATGAATTGAAAAAGAGAAAACAGGGAAAATAAAAAAAATAAAAAAAACTATGCCTACAGCAAAGCCGTCGGCATATATAAGCCCAGGAGTTACCAGGGCTTGCCACGTGGCAGATCTATGCCTACGGCAATGCCGTCGGCATAGATTTTCATCTATGCCGACGGCTTTGCCGTAGGCATAGCCCTGCCGCCAGGAGAAACCAGGGAAAGACTAGTTCTCGTTCATTCAACACTATCATATCATATTTACCGTTAGAATCTTTTCTGAAACATGTAGGGGACCGGTGGCTCGACTACTGTTCCGTCGACCCCAATCACTCCGATCTGGCAGAGCGATGGTGGTCGCGGTGGCGGTTTTGGCGGAGGTGGTCTTGGTGGTGGTGGTTTTGGCGGAGGTGGTCTTGGTGGTGGTGGTTTTGGCGGAGGTGGTCTTGGTGGTGGTTTTGGCGGAGGTGGTCTTGCTTGATGTCGATGATGATTCTGTGCATGTGGCCGTCGTGCCATGCCTTTCATGTTGCTACTTTTATGATGTTCCATATCTTGCACTACTTTTATGTTCATGAACTTCCGCCGGTGATGATCTTTAGATGATGATGATGAACTTGACTATGTTTAGATGATGATGATGAACTTGAGTATGTTTAGATGATGAGCTGTCATATTTCTGCATAATTCCATATTATTCTGCTTTGAAATGATGTCAAATGAATTGAAAAAGAGAAAACAGGGAAAATAAAAAAACAAAAAAACTATGCCTACGACAAAGCCGTCGACATATATAAGCCCAGGAGTTACCAGGGCTTGCCACGTGGCAGATCTATGCCTACGGCAATGCCGTTGGCATAGATTTTCATCTATGCCGATGGCTTTGCCGTAGGCATAGCCCTGCCGCCAGGAGAAACCAGGGAAAGACACGTGGCAGGACTATGCCTACGGCAAAGCCGTCGGCATGGATTTCTACCTATGCCGACGGCGCCGTCGGCGTACCTCTGCCACGTGGCGTCCCATGACTTGTCAGTGCTTTTGACGGCGCCGTCCGTTGTCGTCAGACGGAAAAACACTGCCGACGGCTAAACTACGCCGACGGTCTGACAAGACTACGCTGACGATATCTACGCCGACGGGTCTATGCCGACGGCAGCCGTAGGCATAGATCTATGCCGACAGCCCTTGGCCGTAGGCATAGACCGCGAGTCTGGTAGTGGATATGTAATTGGCAAAATCTTGATTCAAGCACTCGACGAAACCAATGTCTCTGACAGGGTCAAAACATCTATAGTCAACATCAGTCATGATGGGGCAATCCAGGTCTTTGCCTGTTCCATCCATATGGTAGTACTGCCCACGACCAAAGTTCTCGGAATCATCCGGGTGGTCAATTTGAGAGTTTTCAGCAAGACATGTATGGCATCTATCTGCAGTTGGCAGATGCAGGATCAGAAAAATTATTCGTTGAAGGAATATGAAAATGCAAAAATTTGCGAACATGTCAAGAGTATGTCCGCTAGGCCAGAGTTAACTGGTCTGAAAGTTTAAATGCAACCGCCTTCCAGCAGGGGCAGGCAACCCATTCACTGCTGCGACTAATACACGTTTTTTTTCAGTTTACCTACCACGACAACAATTATGGATGGAGGGAGTACATACCAGCCAGATAGATCCCCACTAAACTAGTGAATGAAGTTAATAATGTTGGGGAACGTAGTAATTTCAAAAAAATTCCTACGCACACGCAAGATCATGGTGATGCATAGCAACGAGGGGAGAGTGTGATCTACGTACCCTTTGTAGATCGACAACGGAAGCGTTTGGTTGATGTAGTTGTACGTCTTCACGGCCCGACCGGACCGATCAAGCACCGAAACTACGGCACCTCCGAGTTCTAGCACACGTTCAGCTCGATGACGATCCCCGGATTCCGATCCAGCAAAGTGTCGGGGAAGAGTTCCGTCAGCACGACGGCATGGTGACGATCTTGATGTACTACTATCGCAGGGCTTCGCCTAAGCACCGCTACAATGTTATCGAGGACTATGGTGGCAGGGGGCGCCACACACGGCTAAGAATAAGATCACGTGGATCAACTTCTGTCTCTCTGGGGTGCCCCTGCCTCTGTATATAAAGGACCAAGAGGGGGAGGCCGGCTGGCCACATATGGCGCGCCAGGAGGAGTCCTACTCCCTCCGGGAGTAGGACTTCTCCCCCAATCCTAGTTGGAATAGGACTCTTGAGGTGGGAAAAGAGAGAGAGAGAAGGAAAGGGGGGCGCCGCCCCCCTCTCCTTGTCCTATTCGGACTAGGGGGGAGGGGCGCGCGGCCCAGCCCTGGCGCCTCTCCTCTTCTCCACTAAAGGCCCACTAAGGCCCATTACCTCCCGGGGGGTTCCGGTAACCTCCCGGTACTCCGGTAAAATCCCGATTTCACCCGGAACACTTCCGATATCCAAACATAGGCTTCCAATATATCAATCTTATGTCTCGACCATTTTGAGACTCCTCGTCATGTCCGTGATCACATCCTGGGACTCCGAACAAACTTCGGTACATCAAAATGCATAAACTCATAATATAACTGTCATCGTAACCTTAAGCGTGCGGACCCTACGGGTTTGAGAACAATGTAGACATGACCGAGACATGTCTCCGGTCCAATAACCAATAGCGGAACCTGAATGCTCATATTGGCTCCCACATATTCTACGAAGATCTTTATCGGTCAGACCGCATAACAACATACGTTGTTCCCTTTGTCATCGGTATGTTACTTGCCCGAGATTCGATCATCGGTATCTCCAATACCTAGTTCAATCTCGTTACCGGCAAGTCTCTTTACTCGTTCCGTAATACATCATCTCACAACTAACTCATTAGTTGCAATGCTTGCAAGGCTTATGTGATGTGCATTACCGAGAGGGCCCAGAGATACCTCTCCGACAATCGGAGTGACAAATCCTAATCTCGAAATACGCCAACCCAACATGTACCTTTGGAGACACCTGTAGAGCACCCTTTATAATCACCCAGTTACGTTGTGACGTTTGGTAGCACACAAAGTGTTCCTCCGGCAAACGGGAGTTGCATAATCTCATAGTCATAGGAACATGTATAAGTCATGAAGAAAGCAATAGCAACATACTAAACGATCGGGTGCTAAGCTAATGGAATGGGTCATGTCAATCACATCATTCTCCTAATGATGTGATCCCGTTAATCAAATAACAACTCTTTTGTTTATGGTTAGGAAACATAACCATCTTATTAACGAGCTAGTCAAGTAGAGGCATACTAGTGACACTTTGTTTGTCTATGTATTCACACAAGTATTATGTTTCCGGTTAATACAATTCTAGCATGAATAATAAACATTTATCATGATATAAGGAAATAAATAATAACTTTATTATTGCCTCTAGGGCATATTTCCTTCAGTCTCCCACTTGCACTAGAGTCAATAATCTAGTTCACATCGCCATGTGATTTAACAGCAATAGTTCACATCACCATGTGATTAACACCCATAGTTCACATCGATATGTGATCAACACCCAAAGGGTTTACTAGAGTCAGTAATCTAGTTCACATCGCTATGTGATTAACACCCAAAGAGTACTAAGGTGTGATCATGTTTTGCTTGTGAGATAATTTTAGTCAACGGGTCTGTCACATTCAGATCCGTAAGTATTTTGCGAATTTTTATGTCAACAATGCTCTGCACGGAGCTACTCTAGCTTATTGCTACCACTTTCAATATGTATCTAGATCGAGACTTAGAGTCATCCAGATCTGTGTCAAAACTTGCATCGACGTAACTTTTTACGACGAACCTTTTTGTCACCTCCATAATTGAGAAATATTTCCTTATTCCACTAAGGATAATTTTGACCGCTGTCCAGTGATCTACTCTTAGATCACTATTGTACTCCCTTGCTTAACACAGTGTAGGGTATACAATAGATCTGGTACACAGCATGGCATACTTTATAGAACCTATGGCTGAGGCACAGGGAATGACTTTCATTCTATTTATATCTTCTGCCGTGGTCGGGCTTTGAGTCTTACTCAATTTCACTACTTCAAAATCTTGTCAAGGTATGTACTCATTGAAAAAACTTATCAAGCGTCTTGATCTATCTCTATAGATCTTGATGCTCAATATGTAAGCAGCTTTACCGAGGTATTTCTTTGAAAAATTGCTTTCAAACACTCATTTATGCTTTGCAGAATAATTCTACATTATTTCCGATCAACAATATGCCATTCACATATACTTATCAGAAATGTTGTAGTGCTCCCACTCACTTTCTTGTAAATACAAGCTTCATCGCAAGTCTGTATAAAACTATATGCTTTGATCAACTTATCAAAGCGTATATTCCAACTCCGAGATGCTTGCACCAGTCCATAGATGGATCGCTGGAGCTTGCATATTTTGTTAGCACCTTTAGGATTGACAAAACCTTCTGGTTGTATCATATACAACTCTTCTTTAATAAATCTATTAAGGAATGCAGTTTTGTTTATCCATTTGCCAGATTTCATAAAATGCGGCAATTGCTAACATGATTCGGACAGACTTAAGCATAGATACGAGTGAGAAACTCTCATCGTAGTCAACACCTTGAACTTGTCGAAAACCTTTTGCGACAATTCTAGCTTTGTAGATAGTAACACTACTATCAGCGTCCTTCTTCCTCTTGAAGATCCATTTATTCTCAATTGTTTGCCGATCATCGGGCAAGTCAACCAAAGTCCATACTTTGTTCTCATACATGGATCCCATCTCAGATTTCATGGCCTCAAGCCATTTTGCGGAATCTGGGCTCACCATCGCTTCTTCATAGTTCGTAGGTTCGTCACGGTAAAGTAGCATGACCTCCAGAACAGGATTACCGTACCACTCTGGTGCGGATCTCACTCTGGTTTACCTACGAGATTCGATAGTAACTTGATCTGAAGTTACATGATCATCATCATTAGCTTCCTCACTAATTGGTGTAGTAGCGACAGGAACAGATTTCTGTGATGAACTACTTTCCAATAAGGGAGAAGGTACAATTACCTTATCAAGTTCTACTTTCCTCCCACTCACTTCTTTCGAGAGAAACTCCTTCTCTGGAAAGGATCCATTCTAAGCAACGAATATCTTGCCTTCGGATCTATGATAGAAGGTGTACCCAACATTTCCTTTTGGGTACCCTATGAAGACGCACTTCTCTGATTTGAGTTTGAGCTTATCAGGATGAAACTTTTTCATATAAGCATCGCAACCCCAAACTTTAAGAAACGACAACTTTGGTTTCTTGCCAAACCATAGTTCATATGGTGTCGTCTCAACAGATTTAGATGGTGCCCTTTTAACGTGAATGCAACTGTCTCTAATGCATAACCCCAAAATGATAGTGGTAGATCGGTAAGAGACATCATAGATCGCACCATATCTAATAAAGTATGGTTATGACATTCGGACACACCATTACATTGTGGTGTTCCAGGTGGCGTGAGTAGTGAAACTATTTCACATTGTTTTTAACTGAAGGCCAAACTCGTAACTCAAATACTCTTCTCTACGATCAGATCGTAGAAACTTTATTTTCTTGTTATGATGATTTTTTACTTCACTCTGAAATTCTTTGAACTTTTCAAATGTTTCAGACTTATGTTTCATCAAGTAGATATACTCATATCTGCTCAAATCATCTGTGAAGATCAGAAAATAATGATACTTGTTGCGAGCCTCAATATTCATCGGACCACATACATCAGTATGTATGATTTCCAACAAATCTGTTGCTCGCTCCATTGTTCCGAAGAACAGAGTCTTAGTCATATTGCCCATGAGGCATGGTTCGCAAGCATCAACTGATTCATAATCAAGTGATTCCAAAAGCCCATCAGCATGGAGTTTCTTCATGCGCTTTACACCAATATGACCTAAACGGTAGTGCCACAAATAAGTTGCACTATCATTATTAACTTTGCATCTTTTGGTTTCAATATTATGATTATGTGTATCACTACGATCGAGATCCAACGAACTATTTTCATTGGGTGTGTAACCATATAAGGTTTTATTCATGTAAACAGAACAACAATTTATTCTCTTACTTAAATGAATAACCGTATTACAATAAACATGATCAAATCATATTCATGCTTAACGCAAACACCAAATAACACTTATTCAGGTTCAACACTAATCCCGAAAGTATAGGGAGTGTGCGATGATGATCATATCAATCTTGGAACCATTTCCAACACACATCGTCACTTCACCCTTAACTAGTCTCTGTTTATTCTGCAACTCCCGTTTCGAGTTACTAATCTTAGCAACTGAACTAGTATCAAATACTGAGGAGTTTCTATAAACACTAGTAAAGTACACATCAATAACATGTATATCAAATATACTTATGTTCACTTTGCCATCCTTCTTATCTGCCAATCACTTGGGGTAGTTCCGCTTCCAGTGACCAGTCCCTTTGCAGTAGAAACACTTAGTCTTAGGCTTAGGACCAGACTTGGGCTTCTTCACTTGAGCAGCAACTTGCTTGCTATTCTTCTTGAAGTTCCCCTTCTTCCCTCTGCCCTTTTCTTGAAACTAGTGGTCTTGTATACCATCAACACTTGATGTTTTTCTCGATTTCTACCTTCGTCAATTTCCGCATTACGAAGAGCTTGGGAATCGTTTCCGTTATCCCTTGCATATCATAGTTCATCACGAAGTTCTTCTAACTTGGTGATGGTGACTAGAGAATTCTGTCAATCACTATCTTATCTGGAAGATTAACTCCCACTTGATTCAAGCGATTGTAATACTCAGACAATCTGAGCATATGCTCACTAGTTGAGCGATTCTCCTCCATCTTTTAGCTATAGAACTTGTTGGAGACTTCATATCTCCCAACTCGGGTATTTGCTTGAAATATTAACTTCAACTCCTGGAACATCTCATATGCTCCATGACGTTCAAAACGTCTTTGAAGTCCCGATTCTAAGCCATTAAGCATGGTGCACTAAACTATCAAGTAGTCATCATATTGAGCTAGCCAAACGTTCATAACGTCTGCATCTGCTCCTGCAATAGGTCCGTCACCTAGCGGTGCATCAAGGACATAATTCTTCTGTGCAGCAATGAGGATAAACCTCAGATCACGGATCCAATCCGCATCATTGCTACTAACATCTTTCAACACAATTTTCTCTAGGAACATATCAAAATAAACACAGGGAAACAACAACGCGAGCTATTGATCTACAACATAATTTGCAAAATACTACCAGGACTAAGTTCATGATAAATTTAAGTTCAATTAATCATATTACTTAAGAACTCCCACTTAGATAGACATCCCTCTAATCCTCTAAGTGATTACGTGATCCAAATCAACTAAACCATGTCCGATCATCACGTGAGATGGAGTAGTTTCATTGGTGAACATCTTTATGTTGATCATATCTACTATATGATTCACGCTCGACCTTTCGGTCTCCGTGTTCCAAGGCCATATCTGTATATGCTTGGCTCGTCAAGTTTAACCTGAGTATTCTGCATGTGCAACTGTTTTGCACCCGTTGTATTTGAACGTAGAGCCTATCACACCCAATCATCACGTGGTGTCTCAGCACGAAGAACTTTCACAACGGTGCATACTCAGGGAGAACACTACTTGATAATTTAGTGAGAGATCATCTTATAATGCTACCGTCAATCAAAGCAAGATAAGATGCATAAAAGATAAACATCACATGCAATCAATATAAGTGATATGATATGGCCATCATCATCTTGTGCTTGTGATCTCCATCTCCGAAGCACCGTCGTGATCACCATCGTCACCGGCGCGACACCTGGATCTCCATCGTAGCATCATTGTCGTCTCGCCGAGCTTGTGCTTCCACGACTATCGCTACCGTTTAGTGATAAAGTAAAGCATTACAGCGCGATTGCATTGCATACTATAAAGCGACAACCATATGGCTCCTGCCAGTTGCCGATAACTCGGTTACAAAACATGATCATCTCATACAATAAAATTTAGCATCATGTCTTGACCATATCACATCACAACATGCCCTGCAAAAACAAGTTAGACGTCCTCTACTTTGTTGTTGCAAGTTTTACGTGGCTGCTACGGGCTTAAGCAAGAACCAATCTTACCTACGCATCAAAACCACAACGATAGTTTGTCAAGTTGGTGCTGTTTTAACCTTCGCAAGGACCGGGCATAGCCATACTCAGTTCAACTAAAGTTGGAGAAACTGTCACCCGCAAGCCACCTATGTGCAAAGCACGTCGGGAGAACCGGTCTCGCGTAAGCGTACGCGTAATGTCGGTCCGGGCCGCTTCGTCCAACAATACCGCCAAACCAAAGTATGACATGCTGGTAAGCAGTATGACTTATATCGCCCACAACTCACTTGTGTTCTACTCGTGCATATAACATCAACACATAAAACCTAGGCTCGGATGCCACTGTTGGGGAACGTAGTAATTTCAAAAAAAATCCTACGCACACGCAAGATCATGGTGATGCATAGCAACGAGGGGAGAGTGTGATCTACGTACCCTTTGTAGATCGACAACGGAAGCGTTTGGTTGATGTAGTCGTACGTCTTCACGGCCCAACCGATCAAGCACCGAAACTACGGCACCTCCGACTTTTAGCACACGTTCAGCTCGATGACGATCCCCGGACTCCGATCCAGCAAAGTGTCGGGGAAGAGTTCCGTCAGCACGATGGCGTGGTGACGATCTTGATGTACTACTGTCGCAGGGCTTCGCCTAAGCACCGCTACAATGTTATCGAGGACTATGGTGGCAGGGGGCGCCGCACACGGCTAAGAATAAGATCACGTGGATCAACTTCTGTCTCTCTGGGGTGCCCCTGCCTCTGTATATAAAGGACCAAGAGGGGGAGGCCGGCCGGCCACATATGGCGCGCCAGGAGGAGTCCTACTCCCTCCGGGAGTAGGACTTCTCCCCCAATCCTAGTTGGAATAGGACTCGCGAGGTGGGAAAAGAGAGAGAGAGAAGGAAGAGGGCGCCGGCCCCCTCTCTCCTTGTCCTATTCGGACTAGGGGGAGGGGCGCGCGGCCCAGCCCTGGCTGCCTCTCCTCTTCTTCCACTAAGGCCCATTAAGGCCCATGTACCTCCCGGGGGGTTCCGGTAACCTCCCGGTACTCCGGTAAAATCCCGATTTCACCCGGAACACTTCCGATAATCCAAACATAGGCTTCCAATATATCAATCTTTATGTCTCGACCATTTCGAGACTCCTCGTCATGTCCGTGATCACATCCAGGACTCCGGACAAACTTTGGTACATCAAAATGCATAAACTCATAATATAATTGTCATCGTACCCTTAAGCGTGAGCACCCTACGGGTTCGAGAACAATGTAGACATGACCGAGACATGTCTCCGGTCAATAACCAATAGCGGAACCTGGATGCTCATATTGGCTCCTACATATTCTACGAAGATCTTTATCGGTCAGACCGCATAACAACATACGTTGTTCCCTTTGTCATCGGTATGTTACTTGCCCAAGATTCGATCGTCGGTATCCCATACCTAGTTCAATCTCGTTACCGGCAAGTCTCTTTACTCGTTCCGTAATACATCATCTCACAACTAACTCATTAGTTGCAATGCTTGCAAGGCTTATGTGATGTGTATTACCGAGAGGGCCCAGAGATACCTCTCCGACAATCGGAGTGACAAATCCTAATCTCGAAATACGCCAACCCAACATGTACCTTTGGAGACACCTGTAGAGCACCTTTATAATCACCCATTTACGCTGTGACGTTTGGTAGCACACAAAGTGTTCCTCCGGCAAACGGGAGTTGCATAATCTCATAGTCATAGGAACATGTATAAGTCATGAAGAAAGCAATAGCAACATACTAAACGATCGGGTGCTAAGCTAATGGAATGGGTCATGTCAATCACATCATTCTCCTAATGATGTGATCCCGTTAATCAAATAACAACTCTTTTGTTTATGGTTAGGAAACATAACCATCTTCGATTAATGAGCTAGTCAAGTAGAGGCATACTAGTGACACTTTGTTTGTCTATGTATTCACACAAGTATTATGTTTCCGGTTAATACAATTCTAGCATGAATAATAAACATTTATCATGATATAAAGAAATAAATAATAACTTTATTATTGCCTCTAGGGCATATTTCCTTCAAATAAGCTTATGGTAACTATTAGCATTATTGCAGATGCAGGATCAGGAAGATGATTCATTGAAGGAATATGAAGAAGGCAAAAACATGCGAACATATCCGCATGCTCCCCCTCCCCCCGTCCGTTGATTCACCATCCTCTCACCTCATCAGCCGTCTCCCTTTTCTCCAAAGTCATATGTCAACTCCGATGTACTGACGCAGTTCGTTCGCAAGAGTTCACATATTTGATGTTAACTCGCAACATGTTCGATTTCCCATCACAACCAGTTCACTCGCTCTCTTGACTCAATCGAACGCGACGAGTGGATGAGGCTTGTGGTCATGTTACAAAATGCTCATCTTTCTAATGAGGCCCGCACGGTTCCTTTGGAAGTTTGAGCGACCATGCAGTTCTCCACGAGTTCCTTGTATTTAGCTTTGCATTAACGGGCAGCAGTTCATGGATATTTGGAAAGCCAAGATTTCAACAAAGATCAAAATTTTCTTATGGCAACTTGTGCGCTGGCGAAGGTAGGGGCCAGGGAGGAAGTTCGGGAGTTTGGCTCACCTGCGGTGTTCCCGGCAGGGATCATTATGCAGGGCCAATAAATAAGTGCCATGTGTTCTTATGGGCCAACAACTACAATCAACTTTGATTAATTTTGTTTCCTACTGTTTCGCTCCTTCTTAGCCACGAGCATGGTTGTTAGAGCCAATGGGTTCTTACTGGTCGGCCCGCGACCCCGCTAGGCGTTCCCCCTCCAGTCGTGGATGCCGGTGGCCGCCTTGGCCTAGGCTCCCCAGTGCGGCATCCCATGGCATTGGCAACGCCCCCACCGGTGGCCGAAGCTCTTGCCGTGCTAGCCATGGCCCAGGCCTCATCCACGAGCGGAAAAAACGGAGGGGCAAGAAGAAGGTGCATGTCCCCTCATTGGAGTCGCTTAGCCCACCCGCATCCATCGCACCCAGAGCTCACGCCCACCACCGTCGAAGACGTGTTCACTCTCCGTCAACGATCTGGTAATGCTTTAGTCAAAATTTAACCTCTTTTAGTTTGGCACCAACTGATTTTTGTTGGTGCAGAGTGCGAGCGGCCGGCAGTGCAGGTATTGCGGGGGCGCCGTACTCCTAGTCTATGCATGGATAAAGGAATGATAAGAGCTATGAGCAGTTTATTAAACTACACTGCGGCTAATATATATAAGGACAAATCAACTAGAAAAAAACGTTGCCAAAGAAACCATTTGTTTAGCTTATTCGTTTGCGCTAGGCTAAAAAAGTACAGACCGCCATGGTTGCACTTCTGTTGTCGATTGCTCGATGTGATAGATATTCATCGTTTAGATTGTAATCTCGTCAAAACGGGTAATTAAGTCGGCGGCGCTCCATTGAAAAATGTTGACGGAGGGTAGTCATGGACTAGCAGTAGATGTCCCAGCTACATCGCCGGCAGCCGAACAAGGACAACTAGCACGTATTTCTTCCGCGCAGACGCTGAATGATGAATTGCAATAGGAAACAAAATTAATTAAAGTTAATTATAGTTGTCGGCCCACAAAGACACATGGCATCAATTTATTGGCCCTACACAATAATCCCTGCTAGGAAGGGGGGGCACTGAGCTTGTGCGTGACTGTCTCCCTTAAGGAGTGCAGGTCCAAAAAAGACATGAGACTCGAAATGGCTTGTGTTCCCTATGCGAGATGATCAAAAAAAAATTCTCATGCTTCATGGTTCAATATTTATGAGGCTGCATTCGAGATATTACTAAGTGCAGCTGGGCACCATATTCGTTTGCCGATTTTCACAATTTAAGATCTCATAGCTCGGGCCTTCCACGTAGGATTGCGTGGATTGTTTCTGCTGCCATGGCTTGGTTGGCAAATTTGTAACAAAACTTTTATTTCCGGCCGACGACTTTTTTTTACAGCTTTGGAAACTCCGCGGTAAGAATCAGGATGCCGCTGCTACTAGGGACATAATTTTTTTTTTTTTGAACTGAGGGGACATGATTTCTGGTGAACAATAGCAGAGGAAGTACGATTCACTCTGTTTAACGCTCTGTACCCAGCGTCACCATGCGTGCGCCATTAGGGAGCAGGGTCAGCTCAACAAAGATTTTTCTTTTCGAAGCGGGGCTCAACAAAGATTGATGGTGCCGTGTTTGTTGCTGCTTTTCTAGTCCTAGCTCAGTTAGAACCTGTTTGGTTTCAAATAAGTCACCAACTTATAAGTCGAAAAGTAAAAAAGAATGACTTATTTTGCCAAACAGATCCAACTTATAAGTCATCCCAACTTATAAGTCATAAGTTGCTTCACCCCAACTTAAAACTTATAAGTCACTCTCTTTTGCGCGGGTCCCATCACCTTTACATAAAAAATAAGATGGAAAGATGTGGTTAGGTGATTTATAAGTCAGGTAACAACCAAACAGGCGTGACTTATAAGTCACTGGTTTTAAGTTACCTGACTTATAAGTCAGGTGGCTTATTGGAACCAAACAGACCCTTAGTTTCTTCCGGCCTAGACGCCTAGTGCCATGGACCTCGAGGGGTTTGTATCGAACTTGCTAGTGTGTGTGGGTGCGTGGATTCTTTTATTTGGACTTGTTTTTGTAAAACTGCAAGGACATGAGTTCACCGACGTCGGGCAAGTGTCTCTTTTCTAAAAAAATGGAGATCATATCACAACCATGTGTCAAACAAATAAGGCCTTCGTTTGTACATACTTCAACACCGAATTGACACAAAATAAAAAGTAACCCTAAACTTCAAAACCGTGAGAATTGCAACTCCCAACTTTTAAAACGGTGCGAACCAACCTGTGGTTGGATGGTTAGAGGAAATGTGGTACCCCCAGCCCACCAGGGTTTAAATTCTGGTACTCGCATTTATTCCTGAATTTATTTCAGGATTTCCGGTGATGCGCATTTAGTGGGAGAAGACGTTTCCGTCGACGACGAGGTGCCTACGGTGACTTCATAAATCTCAAGATGATATATTGGCTCAGTCTTTCGGAGATGCTCATATGGGTAGGGTGCACGTGTGTGCGTTCATAGGGATGCGTGTGGATACGCGTGTATATGAGCGCTTGTGTCTGTACTGATGTTAAAAAAAACTTTCAAAACAGTGCAACTTTCAACCCTGACTCTTCTCAAACCGATTTATGGCCGGTTTGACTGGTTTCAAACCATCTAGTCACCTGCAACGTCGCCAGCCAACTTTTTGGTCAAAAATTCAAACTGCGCAGAAAAAATTGATAAACTTATGTCAAATCAACACTACCATGCTGAAAAACTTCTGTCACATGATTTGAATTTCTACTGTATTTTTAATTCTTTTCGTCAACTGATCTGGAAGCTTAAATGCAACCGAACTTCATCAGTG
Source organism: Triticum urartu (assembly GCF_003073215.2). Classification (NCBI taxonomy): domain Eukaryota; kingdom Viridiplantae; phylum Streptophyta; class Magnoliopsida; order Poales; family Poaceae; genus Triticum; species Triticum urartu. Next base: position 619,992,250 of record NC_053024.1, read on the forward strand.
GTTTCGTTGTGTATGCCATTGACTGGGTGATCACTAGCGCCAGAGGAGTCCGGTTCTCGAGTGACCTGAACCGACGGCATCCTGACTACTTTTATAGTGGTGTCTTGCTGTGTTCAGACTGGTTATAACGGTAGTATCATAATTAGTATTATGCATGTCAATTAGTCAATTTTAATAAAGTGTCATAGCATTAAATGAAGAAATAAAAAGGGTAATATCATATCATGATACCGTATCATAATAAATGTTATGCTACTTTGTGTCATGCATGACAATAAATAAAGTACTACATGATACTATACATTAGGAAAGTAGTATCATAAACTAGTATCATATGCATGATACTAGTATATGATACTCCTTATTACAACCAGCATGAGTGAATCACTGAGTCAGTACTGCTAACGGATGTAAATGAAACGAGCGCTACTCCCATTTCTTATGTGCTCGTCCCTCGTTTTCCTCCGATTATCGTGAAACTAATTTGATCACGGCGGTCTGCTGTGTTGTGAAGAGTTTACCTAAAGTTACTTGATATCGACTCACAAGTCACAACATATGACCCCAACCCACGAACGATTATGGCACAAGTCACAGGTCAAACAAACGGGACCTTCATTTTGACAACCTGAAGAAGAACACTGACCGAAGTCCGCAGCCCGGAGCCTTTCACTATGTTGCTTCAGTAAAATCAGTTTCATGTCATTTTCAACAATCTAAATGTCGGTGTACAAAAGTAGGGGTCCTTTTTTACGCCTTTACTTGTACATGAGCAGTCACAGCCACACGCCTGCGGCCACGCTTGTCAGAGCAGAGAAAGCGAAGACCCAAGACTAATAGAGCCGTGCTCGAGGCCAGAGGCATGAAGAGCAGAGGGGCGAGGTGAAACTCCCCCAACAAGGCCCTTGCCGAGATGGCCATCACGACCCCAACAAGAGCCTTGCCGGGGCGACTTGCCCAACACCAACAAGGCCGCCTCCCTTGAGTCTAAGAGTCCCGACGTCACCAATCACATCGGAACCAAGACTCGGGAGACGTCACCATGGTGGCATGCAGATCTTTATGAAGACAAAAGGCCTGCGAGGCTTAGATAGGAACCAAGAAACAAGACAACAGCAAGGCCCTTTGTCGAGGATGCCCATGAGGCCCCAGCAAGGCTCCTACCAAAGATACCCACGAGGCCTCGGCAAGACTCTTGCCGAGGGCGCCCACAAGGCCCCGGCAAGACCCTTGCCGGGAAGATCGGCAAGACCGCGGCAAGGCCTTGCCACCCCATCGCCGCCCCAGCTCAGCGGCCGACCCACCAACTAAGCAGGTACCCACGTGGCAGTATGTGGCTCCTAAGCCAACTAGTCAAGCACCTACGTGGTGGCATGCAGATCTTCGTGAAGACCCTGCCACCACACCAACTCAGCAGCTTGCCAGCCTACATGGCGCTGCATGCCTCATTGATCTGGACGTGTGTCGGAGCAAGGCGAAGCGGCGGCGGACAGGACGGGTGATAACCCACAAGTATAGGGGATCGCAACAGTTTTTGAGGGTAGAGTATTCAACCCAAATTTATTGATTCAACATAAGGGGAGCCAAAGAATATTCTCAAGTATTAACAATTGAGTTGTCAATCCAACCGCACCTGAAAGACTTAATATCTCCAGCAAAGTATTTAGTAGCAAAGTAATATGGAACTAACGGTAACGGTGGCAAAAGTAACATTATTGGTTTTGTAGTGATTGTAACAATGGCAACGGAAAAGTAACTAAACAAAAATCAATGTGTGAAAAGCTCGTAGGCAATGGATCAGTGATAGATAATTATGTCGAATGCGATTCCTCATGCAACAGTTATAACATAGGGTGACACAGGACTAGCTCCAGTTCATCAATTTAATGTAGGCATGTATTCCGAATATAGTCATACGTGCTTATGGAAAAGAATTTGCATGCCATGTTTTGTCCTACCCTCCCGTGGCAGCGGGGGCCTATCGGAAACTAAGGGATATTAAGGCCTCCTTTTAATAGAGTATCAAACCAAAGCATTAACACTTAGTGAATACATGAACTCCTCAAACTATAGTCATCAGGATTATTGTCACTTTGGGGTTAACATATCATAACACATAGTAGGTGACTGTTGACTTGCAAAATAGGATCAAGAAATCACATGTATTCATGGAAACATAATAGGTTCAGATCTGAAATCATAGCACTCGGATCCTAGTGACAAGCATTAAGAAAAGCAAAGTCATAGCAACATCAATCTCAGAACATAATGGGTACTAGGGATCAAACCCTAACAAAACTAACTCAATTACATGACAAATCTCATCCAATCCATCACCGTCCAGCAAGCCTATGATGGAATTACTCATGCACGGCGGTGAGCATCATGAAATTGGTGATGGAGGAAGGTTGATGATGACGATGGCGACGGATTTCCTCTCCGGAGCCTCGAACGGACTCCAGATCAACCCTCCCGAGAGAGATTAGGGCTTGGCGGCGGCTCCGTATCGTAAAATGCGATGAATCCTTCTCTCTGATTTTTCTCTCTCCGAACGTGAATATATAGAGTTGGAGTTGAGGTCGGTGGAGCATCAGGGTGCCCATGAGGCAGGGGGCGCGCCCCCACCCTCATGGACAGGGTGTGGGCCCCCTGACGTAGATTCTTTCGCCAGTATTTTTTATATATTCCAAAAATATTCTACGTGAAGTTTCAGGTCATTTCGAGAACTTTTATTTCTGCACAAAAATAACACCACGGCAATTCTACTGAAAACAGCATCAGTCCAGGTTAGTTCTATTCAAATCATGCAAGTTAGGGTCCAAAACAAGGTCAAAAGTGTTTGGAAAACTAGATGCGACGGAGACGTATCAACTCTCCCAAGCTTAAATCTTTGCTTGTCCTCAAGCAATTCAGTTGACAAACTGAAAGTGATAAAAAAACTTTTACAAACTCTGTTTGATCTTGTTGTTGTAAATATGTAAAGCCAGCATTCAAGTTTTCAGCGAAGATTATGAACTAACCATATTCACAATAGCATTTAGGTCTCATGTTTACTCATATCAATGGCATAATCAACTAGCGAGCAATAATAATAAATCTCGAATGACAACACTTTCTCAAAACAATTATAATATGATATAACAAGATGGTATCTCGCTAGCCCTTTCTGAGACTGCAAAACATAAATGCAGAGCACCTCTGAAGACCAAGGACTGACTAAACATTGTAATTCATGGTAAAAGAGATCCAGTCACAGTCATACTCAATGTAAACTAATAGTAATACATGCAAATGACAGCAGTGCTCTCTAACTGGTGCTTTTTAATAAGAGGATGATGACTCAACATAAAAGTAAATAGATAGGCCCTTCTCAGAGGGAAGCAGGGATTTGTAGAGGTGCCAGAGCTCGATTTTTGAAATAGAGATGAATAATATTTTGAGTGGTATACTTTCATTGTCAACATAACAACCGAGAGATCTCGATATCTTCCATGCTACCCATATTATAGGCGGTTCCCAAACAGAATGGTAAAGTTTATACTCCCCCTACCACAAACAAACATCAATCCATGGCTTGTCCGAAACAATGGGTGCCTCCAACTAACAACAATCCTGGGGGAGTTTTGTTTGCAATTATTTTGATTTGGTTAGAGCATGGGACTGGGCATCCCGGTTACCGGCCATTTTCTCGTGAGTGAGGAGCGAGTCCAATCCTCTTGAGAATAACCCGCCTAGCATGGAAGATATATTTGACGCCCCGATACCGACGCGCCAGGTGTCTTCCAGTTATTCGTTGTTGTTGCCTTGTCATTTGCTTGTCTGTCGCATCTTGCCATGTCATCATGTGCATTGTATCATCATGTTTTTAAAACTTGCATCCGTTTGGGTTCCCCCAGTTCCGTCTGTTGTCCGTTCTGAGCCCAGGCACACTCGCACGCGTCCGCGGCACGTCCGAAATATTATTTTATAAGTGGCCAGAAAATGTTCTCGGAATGGGATGAGAGTTGGCGTGCGGTGTTGTTTTGTTGTCAGTAGAAAGCCTGCCAAGTTTCATCGCATTCGGAGTCCGTTTGACGCCCCAACGGATAACTATAGCGACAATATAGTCGGTCAAATCGTCGGACATTTTCGGTCTCCGGAAACAGTCGCCGGGTCTCTCTCTTCTCTCCTCTCAGCCCTAGGCTTTTTGCACAGCCCACTGCCACTCATCGCCAGGCCCTACCTAACCTCTCTCGTCAGCCCGCGACCCTCCTCGCGCGCACGCCCGAAAGCTATCCCGGACCCGACCCGGGCAGTCGTCATCGTTGGGTCCGGATCATCCCCAAACATCTACAAAACATCACCATTTTCTTATTTGGACTCCCTAGCTATTTTATTCGCGGTCGTCCGATTGCGATCGGAGGGACGAGTTAGCCCCTAACCTAAATCCAATGCTATAAATAACCAGTCAAACCCTAGCCTATCCTGTCCAATCCACCAATCCCCCTCGCCGCCGTCACTCTCTACATCGGGATCCCTCCCGATCCACCACCTCCCCTCGTTTTCAGCACCGAACCAATCCCGAGCCACCTCCCGATCCGAAAATCCACCGAGCCAGCCAGCCACCACCAGTGACCTCAACTGCCAAGCCGTCGCCCTCTCCCTGCTCGAACCTGTGCAGCAGCAGCTCCATGCCAGAGTCCCATTACCACCCTTTGTCATGCCGGAGCAACACCAGCAGGACCAGCCCCGCGCCGCTCCCCTTCTCTTCCTCTCCTTCCTGTTTTCCTTCACTTCTCTGCTCCTCCTCTCTCTGAACTCTCTCCCCGTCTCTGTACCAGGGGAACCAAGGCCATGCCATGGACGCCCGACGAAGCTCGCCTCGCCACCGGATCGAGTGGTTCTGCGCCTCCTCGACCTCGGTTTCTCCCCATCTCCTGCAAGATCCGACGAGCCGTGACAAAGCCGCCTCCTTCCGCCGCCATGGCGCCCGAGGCCTCCCTGCAGGACCACCACCGCCGCCATGGACCAAGCCGCCCATCAAGCTCGCACCTCGGCCCCGATTTGGACCAGATCTCCTCTTCTCCGCCTCCTAGCCACCGAATCCGTGCCGTTCCGGCCAGTTCCCGCCGCCAGGACCCCTCCTGCCTGCGTCTTCTCCATCGCCATGGCCTTCTGCCGTTTCTTTTCTTCAGAACAGAGAGCCGCAGCGGCTCGCTCATCCCTGCGTTGACCCATTCCAGCGCCAGCGTGGGGCAAGCGCCTAGGCCCAGCGCCCCTTCCAGCCTCCCTCTCCACCAAACCGAGCCGGCCCATCTTCTCCTTTAGGCCCAAAGTGAGCAGCCCCTCTCCACTCCCTCTCGTGTACATTACTGGGCCAACCAGATTCGGCCCAGTGTGTTTTTTTCCTTGTCTGCGATTTTAGCAATATTCCAGTGCTTTACCTGTTTTGCAGAAAATCCCCCAAGCTTCATGTATAGATCATAGGCTTCGAGAGAGAGAGTGTTGCTTTTCTCTCTTGCTTTATTTGGTGGTTTTTCGAAGGCTTCGAGAGAGAGAGAGAGTGTTGCTTTTCTCTCTTGCTTTATTTGGTGGTTTTTCGAACCTTTTCTGCTTTTGAGTGCTTAATACTATGTCATTATTTGTGAGACATCGATGATCATGTGTTTGATCATAAGCTACACTTAATGTTTGCTTAATGCTTGCTTAAATATTATCATGCTATCTATCGTTTGTGATCATTCACTATTCTTGGTGATGAGTGCATGCATTTCATTCTTATCATTTTAAGCGCTCCACCAAGATGTATGTGACATGGAAGAGTAACCCATGACTCTAACTCTTTGTGCATTTGCAGTCCAAAGCAAATTTTAAATATGCACAAATTTAGGGGGAGCTCTTACTTATCACATACTTCTCAAAGCGACGATATACTTCATGCTTATTATCATTTGTCGAAGCTTTGATCTATATGTTGTCATCAATTACCAAAAAGGGGGAGATTGAAAGTGCAACTATCCCTAGGTGGTTTTGGTAATTCATAACAACATATAGCTCATTGAGCTAATGCTATTCCAAGATGATTATTTCAGGAAAGCTCAATGATTGGCATGACATGGATGTGAAAGTGGAACCCTCAAAATGCTAAGGACAATGGATTGGCTCAAGCTCAAAAGCTCAAGACTCTTCATTTTATATTTTAGTGATCCAAAATCACATTGAGTCCATAGGAAAAGCCAATACTATCAAGGAGGGATGAGGTGTTGCTTAATAAGCCTCTTGCTTCATGTGCTTAATGATATGCTCCAAAACCCTCAACTACTTTCCCATATCCACATATGACCTAAACTCTAAGCCAAACTCGGTCCTACCGATTTTTCCTATCCGGCGCCACCGAGTTTCAATTGTCATTAGCCACTGCCAAACCCTAGCAATTCGGTCCTACCGATAAGGATCTCGGTCCCACCGAGATGGGGTTGCAAACTCTCTGTTTCCCTTTCGTAACTTTTCGGTCCCACCGAAAGAGCGAATCGGTCCCACCGAGATTGCAATGTAAACTCAGTGTTTCCCCTTTGTAACTTTTCGGTCTCACCGAGTTCCACTCGGTCCCACCGAAAGAGCAAATCGGTCCCACCGAGTTTGCCTGACCAACTCTCTGGTTAGCTAATTACCAAACTCGGTCTCACCGAGTTTGTGTAATCGGTCTCACCGAGATTACGTTATGCCCAAACCCTACCCGAATCGGTCCTACCGAGTTGCATGTCAGTCCCACCGAAATTCCTAACGGTCACTAGGTTTACCATTTCGGTCCGACCGAGTTTTCTGATTCGGTCCCACCGAGATTGGAAAACTGTGTGTAACGGTTGGATTTTGTGTGGAGGCTATATATACCCCTCCACCTCCTTCTCATTCAGTGAGAGAGCCATCAGAACACACACATCATTCCTACTCATATGTTCTGAGAGAAAACCACCTACTCATGTGTTGAGACCAAGACATTCCATTCCTACCATATGAATCTTGATCTCTAGCCTTCCCAAGTTGCTTTCCACTCAAATCTTCTTTCCACCAAATCCAAATCCTATGAGAGAGAGTTGAGTGTTGGGGAGACTATCATTTGAAGCACAAGAGCAAGGAGTTCATTACCTACACACCATTTGTTACTTCTTGGAGAGTGGTGTCTCCTAGATTGGCTAGGTGTCACTTGGGAGCCTCCGACAAGATTGTGGAGTTGAACCAAGGAGTTTGTAAGGGCAAGGAGATCGCCTACTTCGTGAAGATCTACCGCTAGTGAGGCAAGTCCTTCGTGGGCGATGGCCATGGTGGGATAGACAAGGTTGCTTCTTCGTGGACCCTTTGTGGGTGGTTGCTTCTCCGTGGACCCTTCGTGGGTGGAGCCCTTCGTGGACTCGCGCAACCGTTGCCCTTGGGTGGAGCCCTGTGTGGACTCGCGCAACCGTTACCCTTCGTGGGTTGAAGTCTCCATCAACGTGGATGTAGGATAGCACCACCTATCCGAACCACGGGAAAAACATCCGTGTCTCCAATAGCGTTTGAATTCTCCAAACCCTTCCCTTTATATTCTTGCAAGTTGCATGCTTTACTTTCCGCTGCCAATATACTCTTTGCATGCTTGCTTGAATTATGTGATGATTGCTTGACTTGTCCTAAAATAGCCAAAATCTGCCAAGAACTAAAATTGGGAAAAGGTTAAGTTTTTATTTGGTCAAGTAGTCTAATCACCCCCCCTCTAGACATACTTTCGATCCTACAGTGTTTTTTTCCTTGTCTGCGATTTTAGCAATATTCCAGTGCTTTACCTGTTTTGCAGAAAATCCCCCAAGCTTCATGCATTTAATATCTCCACAACTGTGCATCAGATTAAAACAACTTATATATGTAAAATGCCTAGAATTTTGTGTAGTTTCATAATATGCCACTTTTATCCATGTTTGAAATGTTTAAGATGTTGTTTGTTTAATTTTCCCTTATTACCATGCTAAAATGATTTATTCCATAACTTAATAACCGTAGCTCCAAACCTAAGAAAGTTTATATGTAAATGGGGTGGAAAATGCCTAGTTTAACATGATGGCTTTACTTTGCATGTTTAACAACTCTAAAATATGGTTTAGGGCAGAACAGTGCCAAACCTAATATATGCATATGAGGATTTTCCGGAATTGTTGTTTGTTATTTCCGGCCTCATTTAAACTTGCCTAGATAGGTAGTTTTGTTGTGCTTCACCCCTTGCCATGTTAATCAACATTTAATATTGTTGGGTACATAAACGAGAGGAACTAAATATTTGACGTGGTGTTTCGTCAATATGCAACGGAGTTGCATATTGAGCTCCACTTAATTTGTAGGATTGTTTATGCATTTTGCCATGCCATGCCTCATTAAACCGGACATGCATCATACTTGGTTGTGCATCATGCCATGATTATGTGATGGTTGTTTACCATATTGTTTGCTTCTTTTCGGTGTGCTTCTTCGGGTTGGTTCCGTTAACGTCGTGTTTGTGCGGATCCGTTTGACTACGTCTGTTTGTCTTCTTCGTGGACTCGTTCTTCTTCCTTGCGGGATCTCAGGCAAGATGACCATACCCTCGAAATCACTTCTATCTTTTCTTGCTAGTTTCTCGCTCTATTGCTATGCCGCGATACCTACCACTTGCTATATCATGCCTCCCATATTGCCATGTCAAGCCTCTAACCCACCTTTCCTAGCAAACCGTTGTTTGGCTATGTTACCGCTTTGCTCAGCCCTTCTTATAGCGTTGCTAGTTGCAGGTGAAGCTGGAGTTTGTTCCATGTTGGAACATGGTTGTTGTTGGGATATCACAATATCTCTTATATTATTTAATGCATCTATATACTTGGTAAAGGGTGGAAGGCTCGGCCTTATGCCTGATGTTTTGTTCCACTCTTGCCGCCCTAGTTTCCGTCATACTGGTGTTATGTTCCTTGATTTTGCGTTCCTTACATGGATGGGTGTTATGGGGACCCCTTGACAGTTCGCTTTGAATAAAACTCCTCCAGCAAGGCCCAACCTTGGTTTTACCATTTGCCTCACCACCACCTACTTTTCCCTTGGGAGGCACTCTCTCGAGGGTCATCTTTATTTTAAGCCCCCCCAGGCCAGTGCTTGTCTAAGTGTTGGTCCGAACCAAAGTCCTTTGCACCGCCACCTCGGGGAAACTTGAGGGCTGGTTTTAGTTGTACGGAGCGCTCATCCAGTGTTACCCTGAGAACGAGATATGTGCAGCTCCTATCGGGATGTCGGCACATCGGGCGGTCTTGCTGGTCTTGTTTTACCATTGTCGAAATGTCTTGTAACCGGGATTCCGAGACTGATCGGGTCTTCCCGCTAGAAGGAATATCCTTCGTTGACCGTGAGAGCTTGTGATGGGCTAAGTTGGGACACCCCTGCAGGGTTTTGAACTTTCGAAAGCCATGCCCGCGGTTATGGGCAGATGGGAATTTGTTAATATCCAGTTGTAGAGAACTTGACACTTAACTTAATTAAAATGCATCAACCGCGTGTGTAGCCGTGATGGTCTCTTTCCGGCGGAGTCCGAGAAGTGAATACGGTTCTTGTGTTATGCTTGAACGTAATTAGTTTCAGGATCACTTCTAGTTCACGCCTGTGCTTTGCTTCTCTTCTCGCTCTCATTTGCGTAAGTTAGCCACCATATATGCTAGTGCTTGCTGCAGCTCCACCTCACTACCTTTTCCTACCCATAAGCTTAAATAGTCTTGATGTCGCGGGTGTGAGATTGTTGAGTCCCCGTGACTCACAGATTACTTCAAATAGTTGCAGGTGCCGATGATAACCGTGCAGGTGAAGCTACCGAGCTCAAGGAGGAGCTCGATGAAGATCGGGTTTGTTGTGTTGTTTCGTTTCTAGTTGATCAGTAGTGGACCCCAGTCGGGGGCGATCGGGGATCTAGCATTAGGGGTTGTCTTTCATTATTTGGCTCCGTAGTCGGACCTTGGTTGTATCTGGATGATGTAATGCTATTTTCCTGTATTGTGTGAAGTGGCGATTGTAAGCCAACTCTTTATCCCTTTCTTATTCAGTACATGGGATGTGTAAAGATTACCCCTCTTGCGACATGCCTACAATGCGGTTATGCCTCTAAGTCATGCTCCGACACGTGGGAGATATAGCCGCATCATGGGTGTTACAAGTTGGTATCAGAGCCTTCCCCGACTTAGGAGCCCCCTGCTTGATCGAATCGCTGGCGTTGTTGAGTCTAGAAAAATGTTTTGAGTCTTATAGGATTATATATATCGGAGAGTAGGATTCTTTTTACTCCTCAGTCCCTTCATCGCTCTGGTGAGGCATCCTGACGTAGAGTTTTGACTCTTCTCTTCTCAAATTTCATGAAAAAAAATTAGGATCACGCGGGTATCTTGGAATCGTTCCGATGGTTTTGTGACGAGAACATTGTTCTTGGTGCCTCCTGACATTTAGGGGTTGTGGCAGTGTCCCGGGGAGTTGAGCTCCGAGGTGTTGTCATCACAATTTTATCGTTGTAGTTCTGGAATACCTGAGTTTCACCGACATCGAAAATCTCTTTTATGCAGTTCTTGGTGAGATAACCTCGACGCCACCTAGTACTGGGCGGGAGTTCGGGAGTATTGCCATAACTCGTATAACGGATGCTTTTTGAAGGTTGAGGTAAATGATTTCCGAGGGTTTCTTGGTTATGTGTTGAAGGATGGATACATCTGGATGTAGGATTTGTTAGTTTTGGGTGAGATATTATGCTTCCCCTGTATCCCCAACACCTGATTGCATAACCAGAAAGTTTCGGGAGTTTATAAGTGGGAATTCAAGTAGCTCCTAGGATATCTTTCCGACAGATGCATGATATGAGATTGGGGTTCGACGTCTAGTGGTCCGCCTATCCACGGTTGGTTTTACAGTGGTCTCGTTGTGTCTTAAAGAGTCCTTGGCTATGCTGACTCGGGGACGCTTCATATGTCATGTGCACTACCTTGTACATGATGGTGTTGTACGATCGAGCCCGTGTGGGCCCCACCACGAAAACTTCGGACGAAATCTCTATCATATGTTTGTTCCGGCTTATTTTGCAAGCCAATCCTTTGTTTTGTTTTGAGTTGTGGTATTCGAGTTGCTTCGAAGTCAAGTGTTGATTCCATACCTTTCCAAAACGGTGTTCTCATATTCCTATGTGAATACTAATCCTTCTTATTTATCGAGGTTGTCATCCCAATTCTATTTCCAACCGGTGCGCTTCTCTTCGAGATGATCCCATCATTCTCCCCATCCGCAAGACCAACTCTAAGTATTCTCAACGGTGTTTCTTTCATTCGTCCCAAATTGTCTTTGTTTTCCCGCCCTCCCACCCTTTTCCGTCAAGGAATCCAATGTCCTAATCGAGTATCCATCTTATGGATGTGAAGACTCTTCATTCTTGTCTTTCAATGTTTTACCCGGCGGTTCTCATGAAAATGCTCTACAAGTTCATCATTGTTTGTTCTCTTTCTTCTCTGGTGGTTTCAATTCAAGCTTTGTTGATCATATCTTTTCCTTGTTTCAAATGTTTTCTCGTGCCGGTGCACCTCTTAATCATCCACTTCTCGCTATTCAATTGTTCCGGAGTGCTCAAGACATCTCAAAGATTCATGTTTTCACTCTGTTTTCGTTCAAGCTCTTTGGAGGATGTTATCTCGTTCAAGCCATTTAATTCTATTGGTGCTATCTCTCTTTTCAAGTAATCGTTCAACAATGTTTTCTCTTGAGTGGGCCCTAACCCACAGGTCTTTTTCTAGGATCTTACCTGACTCGTCTTTTTCCGGAGTTATTCTCAAATTTCTTTTCGAAGTTTGACGTAAGAATGAATTATCATCAGTCATATGTATTTCTCCAAGATCTTTCAAATTCTTTCATCGTTGGTTCAACCTTTCTAATTTTTCATTCCGGAGTACCTCAAAAATTCATGGTCGTGTTTCTCGTCGTCATTCTCAGATTTGAAGACCGAAGAAGATTTTTCTCTCAATCTTGCTCCATTCTCTCAAAGATTCATGGTTCTAGCTTCATGCCATCCTCTCATAATTGTTTTTGATTGTGAGAATTCTTTTCACTCTTCCAGAGCAATTTGGAAGTCTTTTCAGTTTGATTCTCCGGAGCCCATCATCTCAGAATTATTCATTCCATCTTTCAGCTCTCGTTCTCCAAATCTTACCGGTGCATCATTCAAATATTCTATAATCAGCTCGTGATCTCTTCGTTCTCGTGTATCAAACTCCCTCAAGTATCGTCATTCGTTCTCTAATTCTCCCTGGTGTTTCCTTATCTTTTCTTCGTTCATTTTCTATTCTTACGGTGGTTCGTTCAAGATTCTTTTCCTCTTGTTATCATCAATTCATTTATATTTCTCAAGTTCTACCGGTGGATCGTTGAAGACCATCCCAAGTTTGCACTATATCTCTCTTAATCTTTTCTACGAGAATAAGTAGTATGCCAAATCCATTGCTTGTCATCAATCTAAATTGGTGAAGGATAAGCATAACGCAATTCTTATTCTTGTCATTGAGTAAATTCAATTCTTTCCTTATTCCGGAGGTTCATCAAAATTCTAGGTTTCAGTTTCATCTTTCTTTCCTGGAGTTCCAAGATCTCTCAATTATTTCACCACGAAAATTCATCTAAATCATTGCAAGGATTCACCTTGTGTTTTTTTCAACTTCTCTTTCTTTTTATCATCATTTTGTTACCAAAGTTCTTCATGAAGGCTCTACATGGTGGTTCATCAAGGATTTAATTCGTTCTCGAAGTGTTCGCCAAGAGGAGCTCAAGCATTCTTCATCTTGCATTCCGAAGTGCAATTCTTTCAATCTTATCTTTTCAGGTGGTGTTATGTCATTCTTGGCAATTTCCCTTCATGCTTCATGATTCACAAGGTGTCCGGAATGACATATTTTAAACCCATCATTTTCAATTCGTTCTTGAGATCCTTTTCAACCCATCAATATCTTCATTGGAGTTATCTTGGATTATATTTCACCTAAAGCCTTCCCTAAGGAATGTTGCTATTGTGGTGCTTATCAATAATCCAAGTTTCCTCCTATTCTCGCGATGAAAGACGTTTTCATCTCTCCGTCGCTCTCAAGCAAGCAATTGTTTTCGTTTGTGGCAGAATTTCACCTCAGTTTCGAGATGTCTTCCATTAGCCCACATCAAGCTTATGCTTTCGTTGTTGATAACCCAACAACTCCATTCAACCTTTTCTTCGTAAGCATGCTCTTTCAATTTTATTTGTGAGAGTTGTCATTCTTCTTCTCCGTTCTTTTCTTTCCAACCATCTAGTTTTCCATTCATTTGTTCCGGAGGCATGGTATTGTTGCTTTATTCAACCATCATCTCATTTTGTCAAAGATCATGCTCTTTCCTTTGTCTATCCATTCAACCGGAGTGTCGTGTCCTTCATTCAAGTTCTCTCATCTTATCAACTTTTGCCTCCCTTCTCAACCGGAGTGCTGTCTAAAATCTTTCTCACCCCTTGTGCCTTCCTTTCAATAGTTCCGGAGGTAGTGTTTTGTTGATTTCATCAAGTATCTTCTCATCTTGTCAAGTTCATGTTCAATTCCTTCCATTTACAGTCGGAGTGCTGTCCAAATTATATCATTCTTATTCCTTCTCTATCTTGTTTTAGCCGGAGTGTTGTGGATATCATTCCTCTTCTACCCGGAGTCTCATCCAAGTGCTTTCATTTTTGCCAAGTTCATATGCTAAGCCTTCCTTTTCCAACCGGAGTTTGTCGTATTTGTTCTTTATCGTTCCTTGTACATCTTGTCTCAACCGGAGTGCTTGCATGTAGTTCTTGTCCATTGTAACCTTTTTCTTATGTTTTCTAACCTACAAGGTTCTAGTAATGTTCCTTGTTCCTCTGTTCCAATGGAGTGTTTTCAACTTTATTCATCTTCGTTGGCTTCCTTCTTTCAATTTGTTTAACCTCACAAGGTTCTTTGGGTTCACTCATTTGTCAAAGAAGAAACTTAGTTTTACCTCTTCTCTTTCTCTTCCGTTTCCCTCCGGTGCCATTCTAGATCTCGGGACGAGATCCTCTCGTAGTGGTGGAGTGTTGTGACGCCCCGAGACCAACGCGCTAGGTGTCTTCCAGTTATTCGTTGTTGTTGCCTTGTCATTTGCTTGTGTGTCGCATCTTGCCATGTCATCATGTGCATTGCATCATCATGTTTTTAAAACTTGCATCCGTTCGGGTTCCCCCAGTTCCGTCTGTTGTCCGTTCTGAGCCCAGACACACTCGCACGCGTCCGCGGCACGTCCGAAATATTATTTTATAAGTGGCCGGAAAATTTTCTCGGAATGGGATGAAAGTTGGCGTGCGGTGTTGTTTTGTTGTCAGTAGACCGCCTGCCAAGTTTCATCGCATTCGGAGTCCGTTTGACGCCCCAACGGATAACTATAGCGACAATATAGTCGGTCAAATCATCGGATGTTTTCGGTCTCCGGAAACAGTCGCTGGGTCTCTCTCTTCTCTCCTCTCAGCCCTAGGCTTTTTGCACAGCCCACTACCACTCACCGCCAGGCCCTACCTAACCTCTCTCGTCAGCCCGTGACCCTCCTCGCGCGCACGCCTGAAAGCTGTCCCGGACCCGACCCGGGCAGTCGTCACCGTTGGGTCCGGATTATCCCCAAACATCTAGAAAACATCACCGTTTTCTTATTTGGACTCCCTAGCTATTTTATTCGCGGTCGTCCGATTACGATCGGAGGGACGAGTTAGCCCCTAACCTAAATCCAATGTTATAAATAACCAGTCAAACCCTAGCCTATCCTGTCCAATCCACCAATCCCCCTCGCCGTCGCCACTCTCTCCATCGGGATCCCTCCCGATCCACCACCTCCCCTCGTTTTCAGCACCGAACCAATCCCGAGCCACCTCCCGATCCGAAAATCCATTGAGCCAGCCAGCCACCACCAGTGACCTCAACTGCCAAGCCGTCGCCCTCTCCCTACTCGAACCTGTGCAGCAGCAGCTCCATGCTGGAGTCCCATCACCACCCTTTGTCCCGCCGGAGCAACACCAGCAGGACTAGCCCCATGCCGCTCCCCTTCTCTTCCTCTCCTTCATGTTTTCCTTCACTTCTCTGCTCCTCCTCTCTCTGAACTCTCTCCCCGTCTCTGTACCAGGGGAACCAAGGCCCTGCCATGGACGCCCGACGAAGCTCGCCTCGCCACCGGATCGAGTGGTTCTGCGCCTCCTCGACCTCGGTTTCGCCCCGTCTCCGGCAAGATCCGACGAGCCGTGACAAAGCCGCCTCCTTCCGACGCCATGGCGCCCGAGGCCTCCCTGCAGGACCACCACCGCCGCCATGGACCAAGCCGCCAGTCAAGCTTGCGCCTCGGCCCCGATTTGGACCGGATCTCCTCTGCTTCGCCGCCTAGCCACCGAATCCATGTCGTTCCGGCCGGTTCCCGCCGACCCCGCCGCCGGGACCCCTCCTTCCTGCGTCTTCTCCATCGCCATGGCCTTCTGCCATTTCTTTTCTTCAGAACAGAGAGCCGCAGCGGCTCGCTCATCCCTGCGTTGACCCGTTCCAGCGCCAGCGTGGGGCAAGCGCCTAGGCCCAGCGCCCCTTCCAGCCTCCCTCTCCACCAAACCGAGCCGGCCCATCTTCTCCTTTAGACCCAAAGTGAGCAGCCCCTCTCCACTCCCTCTCATGTACATTACTGGGCCAACCAGATTCGGCCCAGTGTGTTTTTTTCCTTGTCTGCGATTTTAGCAATATTCCAGTGCTTTACCTGTTTTGCAGAAAATCCCCCAAGCTTCATGCATTTAATATCTCCACAACTGTGCATCAGATTAAAACAACTTATACATGTAAAATGCCTAGAATTTTGTGTAGTTTCATAATATGCCACTTTTATCCATGTTTGAAATGTTTAAGATGTTGTTTGTTTAATTTTCCCTTATTACCATGCTAAAATGATTTACTCCATAACTTAATAACCGTAGCTCCAAACCTAAGAAACTTTATATGTAAATGGGGTGTAAAATGCCTAGTTTAACATGATGGCTTTACCTTGCATGTTTAACAACTCTAAAATATGGTTTAGGGCAGAACAGTACCAAACCTAATATATGCATATGAGGATTTTCCGGAATTGTTGTTTGTTATTTCCGGCCTCATTTAAACTTGCCTAGATAGGTAGTTTTGTTGTGCTTCACCCCTTGCCATGTTAATCAACATTTAATATTGTTGGGTACATAAACGAGAGGAACTAAATATTTGACGTGGTGTTTTGTCAATATGCAACGGAGGTGCATATTGAGCTCCACTTAATTTGTAGGATTGTTTATGCATTTTGCCATGCCATGCCTCATTAAACCGGACATGCATCATACTTGGTTGTGCATCATGCCATGATTATGTGATGGTTGTTTACCATGTTGTTTGCTTCTTTCCGGTGTGCTTCTTCGGGTTGGTTCCATTAACGTCGTGTTTGTGAGGATCCGTTCAACTACGTCTGTTTGTCTTCTTCGTGGACTCGTTCTTCTTCCTTGCGGGATCTCAGGCAAGATGACCATACCCTCAAAATCACTTCTATCTTTGCTTGCTAGTTGCTCGCTCTATTGCTATGCCGCGATACCTACCACTTGATATATCATGCCTCCCATATTGCCATGTCAAGCCTCTAACCCACCTTTCCTAGCAAACCGTTGTTTGGCTATGTTACCGCTTTGCTCAGCCCTTCTTATAGTGTTGCTAGTTGCAAGTGAAGCTAGAGTTTGTTCCATGTTGGAACATGGTTGTTGTTGGGATATCACAATATCTCTTATATTATTTAATGCATCTATATACTTGGTAAAGGGTGGAAGGCTCGGCCTTATGCCTGATGTTTTGTTCCACTCTTGCCGCCCTAGTTTCCGTTATACTGGTGTTATGTTCCTTGATTTTGCGTTCCTTACACGGTTGGGTGTTATGGGGACCCCTTGACAGTTCGCTTTGAATAAAACTCCTCCAGCAAGACCCAACCTTGGTTTTACCATTTGCCTCACCACCACCTACTTTTCCCTTGGGAGGCGCTCTCTTGAGGGTCATCTTTATTTTAAGCCCCCCCAGGCCAGTGCTTGTCTAAGTGTTGGTCCGAACCAGAGTCCTTTGCAACGCCACCTCGGGGAAACTTGAGGGCTGGTTTTAGTTGTACGGAGCTTTCATCCGGTGTTGCCCTGAGAACGAGATATGTGCAGCTCCTATCGGGATGTCGGCGCATCGGGCGGTCTTGCTGGCCTTGTTTTACCATTGTCGAAATGTCTTGTAACCGGGATTGCGAGACTGATCGGGTCTTCCCGCTAGAAGGAATATCCTTCGTTGACTGTGAGAGCTTGTGATGGGCTAAGTTGGGACACCCCTGCAGGGTTTTGAACTTTTGAAAGCCGTGCCTGCGGTTATGGGCAGATGGGAATTTGTTAATATCCGGTTGTAGAGAACTTGACACTTAACTTAATTAAAATGCATCAACCGCGTGTGTAGCCGTGATGGTCTCTTTCCGACGGAGTCCGGGAAGTGAACACGGTTCTTGTGTTATGCTTGAACGTAAGTAGTTTCAGGATCACTTCTTGATCACTTCTAGTTCACGTCCGTGCTTTGCTTCTATTCTCGCTCTCATTTGCGTAAGTTAGCCACCATATATGCTAGTGCTTGCTGCAGCTCCACCTCACTACCTTTTCCTACCCATAAGCTTAAATAGTCTTGATCTCGCGGGTGTGAGATTGCTGAGTCCCCGTGACTCACAGATTACTTCAAACAGTTGCAGGTGCCGATGATAACCGTGCAGGTGACGCTACCGAGCTCAAGGAGGAGCTCGATGAAGATCGGGTTCGTTGTGTTGTTTCGTTTCTAGTTGATCAGTAGTGGAGCCCAGTCGGGGCGATCAGGGATCTAGCATTAGGGGTTGTCTTTCTTTATTTGGTTCCGTAGTCGGACCTTGATTGTATCTGGATGATGTAATGCTATTTTCATGTATTGTGTGAAGTGGCCATTGAAAGCCAACTCTTTATCCCTTTCTTATTCAGTACATGGGATGTGTAAAGATTACCCCTCTTGCGACATGCCTACAATGCGGTTATGCCTCTAAGTCGTGCTCCGACACGTGGGAGATATAGCCGCATCGTGGCTGTTACAATATAGACAGCCCTAGTTGATACATGAGCTATTCGAGCATACAAAACAGAATTTCATTTGAAGGTTTAGAGTTTGGCACATACAAATTTACTTGGAACGGCGGGTAGATACCTCATATAGGAAGGTATGGTGGACTCATATGGAATAACTTTGGGGTTTATGGAAGTGGATGCACAAGCAGTATTCCCGCTTAGTACAAGTGAAGGCTTGAAAGAGAATGGGAAGCGACCAGCTAGAGAGCGACAACAGTCATGAACATGCATTAAAAATAATCAACACTGAGTGCAAGCATGAGTAGGATATAATTCACCATGAACATAAATATCATGGAGGCTATGTTGATTTTGTTTCAACTAAATGTGTGAACATGTGCCAAGTAAAGCCACTCGAATCGTTCAAAGGAGGATACCACCCTATCATACCACATCACAACCATTTTAATAGCATGTTGGCACGCAAGGTAAACCATTATAAACTCCTAGCTAATTAAGCATGGCATGGGCAACTATAATCTCTAATTGTCATTGCAAACATGTTTCATTCATAATAGGCTGAATCATGAACGATGAACTAATCATATTTACAAAAACAAGAAAGGTCGAGTTCATACCAGCTTTTCTCATCTCAATTAGTTCATCATATATCGTCATTATTGCCTTTCACTTGCACAACCGAATAGTGTGGATAATAATAATAGTGCACGTGCATTGGACTAAGCTGGAATCTACAAGCATTCAATACAAGGGAGAAGACAAGGTAATATGGGCTCTTAGATCAACAATAATGCAAATGAGAGGCACTCAACATTTTCATCATGGTCTTCTCCTCTCGACCCCCAAAGAAAAGAAAAGAAACAAAACTATTTAGGACGGGAAAGCTCCCAACAAGCAAAAGAAGAATGAGAAATATTTTTGGGTTTTCTTTTAATTACTGCTACTACAAGCATGGAAAGTAAACTAGCTAAAAGCCGCAACTAAAATTTTTGGTTTTCTTAAGGTTTTTCAAACACACAAGAAGAATGCTGGAAAAGAAAATAAACTAGCATGGATAGTACAATGGAAAAGTATGAGCACCGACAACTAGAATGAGTGTGTGAACATGAATGTAATGTCGGTGAGAATTACGTACTCCCCCAAGTTTAGGCTTTTGGCCTAAGTTGTTCTAGGGCCATGGCTCAAAGCTGCCCTCTCCGGTGTACGGAGGAGTGTCCTCTGGGTGCCACTGATTGGCAATCTCCTCAGGATCCCACTGATAAACAGACTGCCGATAAGGGTCAAGTGGTGGCTCCAGCTCAAGCTTTGGAGCTGATGTCAGGCTCCAGTATGCATGAACGGCCTCCGGCAACACAAGGTACGTGCCAGAAAATATGTTAAACAAAGAGGGAGCAGGCAAGGTAATAATCTCAAAGTAATTTTTATCAAATATCAATCTATATTTAAGCATCTTCTTCTTATCCTTAACAATAAAATCATGTGCTACCATACTCTTATAATCTAGAAAAATAGGGGGCAGCAACTTTTCCTCTTTCTCATAATGCCTAATAGGTATGTTAAAGTGTGCAGCAAGGAGAGCTAGAACTCGGGTTTGAGCTGGTAGAGGATTTTTTTTCTGGAGGAAGACAAAGTGTGTGGGTGCAAGAATAAGTGGAGGGGCCCCACGTGGGGTCCACGAGGCAGGGGGCGCGCCCCGGGGGTGGGCGCGCCCTGGACCCTCGTGGCCAGGTGGTGGGTCCCCCAGGTGTGTTCTTAGTGCCAATAATTCTTAAATATTCTAGAAAAAATCATATAAAATTTTCAGGACATTTGGAGAACTTTTATTTTCAGGGTATTTTTTATTGCAAGGATAATTCAGAAAATAGACAGGAAATACTATTTTTGCTTTATTTAATCTAAATAACAGAAAGTAAAAG
This sequence comes from Triticum urartu, assembly GCF_003073215.2. Taxonomy (NCBI): domain Eukaryota; kingdom Viridiplantae; phylum Streptophyta; class Magnoliopsida; order Poales; family Poaceae; genus Triticum; species Triticum urartu. The sequence continues at coordinate 620,012,326 of NC_053024.1, forward strand.
GAGGGTACAGAGAGTTGTTCTTTCTAACTTCATCCATCTCATGCTCATCAAAAGGAATCCACTAACAAGGTTAATCAAGTCTTGTTAACAAACTCTTTCCGAATTGCATGAAACCGGAGAATTTTTGAATAACACTAGGTGACCTCAACGGGGATATGCACATCCCCAACAATAAGAATATCATATTTCTTCCTGACAGTAGGAAGAGGAAATTCAAAACCTCCAATAATATTTGTTGAAGTTTTTCCAATAAAATTAATACTGTGGACTTGAGGTTGTTTCCTCGGAAAGTGTACCGTATGCTCATTACCATTAACATGAAAAGTGACATTGCCTTTGTTGCAATCAATACCAGCCCCTGCAGTATTCAAAAAGGGTCTACCAAGAATAATATAAATACTATCGTCCTCGAGAATATCAAGAATAACAAAGTCTGTTACAATAGTAACGTTTGCAACCACAACAGGCACATCCTCACAAATACCGACAGGTATAGCAGTTGATTTATCAACCATTTGCAAAGATATTTCAGTAGGTGTTAACTTATTCAAATCAAGTCTATGATATAAAGAGAGAGGTATAACACTAACACCGGCTCCAAGATCACATAAAGCAGTTTTAACATGGTTTCTTTTAATGGAGCATGGTATAGTTGGTACTCCTGCATCTCCTAGTTTCTTAGGTATTCCACCTTTAAAAGTATAATTAGCAAGCTTGGTGGAAATTTCAGCTTCCGGTATCTTTATTTTATTTGTAACAATATCTTTCATATACTTAGCACAAGGATTCATTTTAAGCATATCAGTCAAGCGCATACGCAAAAAGATAGGTCTAATCATTTCAACAAAGCTCTCAAAATGCTCATCATCCTTTTTCTTGGATGGTTTAGGAGGAAAAGGCATGGGTTTCTAAACCCATGGTTCTCTTTCTTTACCTTGCTTTCTAGCAACAAAGTCTCTCTTATCATAATGTTGATTCTTTGATTGTGGGTTATCAAGATCAACAGCAGGTTCAATCTCTACATCATTGTCATTGCCAGGTTGAGCATCAACATGAACATCATCATTAATATTATCACTAGGTTCATGTTCATTACCAGATTGTGTTTCAGCATCAGAAATAGAATATCATTGGGATTCTCAGGTGTGTCAACAACAGGTTAGAAGCATGCAAAGTCCTATCATTTTTCCTTTTCTTCTTCTTAGAAGAACTAGGTGCATCAACATTAGTTCTCTGAGAATCTTTCTCAATTCTCTTAGGGTGGCCCTCAGGATACAAAGGTTCCTGAGTCATTTTACCCCCTCTAGTCACCACTCTAACATCATTATCACTTTTCTTATTATTTAATTCATTGAGCAAATCATTTTGAGCTTTAAGTACTTGTTCTACTTGAGTGGTAACCATAGAAGCATGTTTACTAATAAGTTTAAGTTCACCTTTAACTCTAGACATATAATCACTCAAGTGTTCAATCATATAAGCATTACGTTTCAATTGTCTACCAACATAAGCATTGAAGTTTTCTTGTTTAACAATAAAATTATCAAACTCATCTAAGCATTGGCTAGCAGACTTATAACGAGGAATATCACCTTCATAAAATCTATAGAGAGAATTTACTTTACTACCTATGTCGGGTTATCAAGACCATGTATCTCTTCAATAGGTGGTAAATTCTTAACATCTTCAGCTTTAATACCTTTTTCTTTCATAGATTTCTTCGCCTCTTGCATATCTTCAGGACTGAGAAATAGAATACCCCTTTTCTTCGGAGTTGGCTTAGGAGTTGGTTCAGGAAGTGTCCAATCATTTTCATTACTCAACATATTATTCAATAGTAATTCAGCTTGATCAACAATTCTTTCCCTGAAAACACAACCAGCACAACTATCCAGGTGGTATCTGGAAGCATCGGTTAGTCCATTATAAAAGGTATCAAGTATTTCATTTTTCTTGAGAGGATGATCAGGAAAAGCATTAAGTAATCAGAGAAGCCTCCCCCAAGCTTGTGGGAGACTCTCTTCTTCAATTTGCACAAAATTATATATTTCCCTTAAGGTAACTTGTTTCTTATGAGCGGGGAAATATTTAGCAGAGAAGTAATAAATCACATCCCGGGGACTATGCACACAACCAGGATCAAGAGAATTAAACCATGTTTTAGCATCACCCTTTAATGAGAACCGAAACAACTTAAGGATAAAGTAATAGCGAGTTTTCTCATCATTAGTGAATAGGGTGGCTATATCATTTAATTTAGTAAGATGTGCCACAACAGTTTCATATTCATAGCCATAAAAAGGATCAGATTCAACCAAAGTAATTAACTCAGGATCGACAAAGAAATCATAATACTTATCAGAGATACAGATAGGTGAAGTAGCAAAAGCAGGGTCATATTTCATTCTAGCATTCAAAGATTTTTCCTTAAGCTTAGCTAATAATTTCTTCAGATCAGATCTATCATTGCAAGCTAAAAAGTCTCTATAATTTCTTCATCCATAACATAGCCCTCAGGCACAACGGCCAATTCATATTTAGGGGGAGAATCTTCATCATCACTTTCATCAATATTATCAGTTTCAATAATTTCATTCTCTCTAACCCTAGCAAGTTGTTCATCAAGAAATTCACCTAGTGGCATATTATTATCAAGCATGGAAGTATTTTCATCATAAGTATCATGCAAAGCAAAAGTGGCATCATCAATAACATGCGACATATCAGAATGAATAACAGGAGAAGGTGAATCAAGTGCAGAGCTAGATGACAGTCCATTACCTCCCTTTGTAGTTGAGGGAAAAATCTTGGTTCTTTCATCTTTCAAGTTGTTCATAGTGATCAACAGATATAAATCCCAAGTGACTCAAAGAATAGAGCTATGCTCCCCGGCAACGGTGCCAGAAAATAGTCTTGATAACCCACAAGTATATGGGATCGCAACAGTTTTCGAGGGTAGAGTATTCAACCCAAATGTATTGATTCGACACAAGGGGAGCCAAAGAATATTCTCAAGTATAAACAATTGAGTTGTCAATTCAACCACACCTGAAAGACTTAATATCTGCAGCAAAGTATTTAGTAGCAAAGTAATATGGAAGTAACGCTAACTATGGCAAAAGTAACAGTATTGGTTTTGTAGTGATTGTAATAGTGGCAACGGAAAAGTAACTAAGCAAAGATCAATATGTGAAAAGCTCGTAGGCAATGGATCAGTCATGGACAATTATGTCGGATGCGATTCCTCATGCAACAGTTATAACATAGGGTGACACGGAACTAGGTCCAGTTCATCAATGTAATGTTGGCATGTATTCCGAATATAGTCATACGTGCTTATGGAAAGGAACTTGCATGACATCTTTTGTCCTACCTCCCGTGGCAGCGGGGTCCTATCGGAAACTAAGGGATATTAAGGCATCCTTTTAATAGAGTACCGGACCAAAGCATTAACACTCAGTGAATACATGAACTCCTCAAACTATAGTCATCACCGGTAAGTATCCCGATTATTGTCACTTCGGGGTTAACGAATCATAACACATAGTAGGTGACTATTGACTTGCAAAATAGGATCAACAACTCACATATATTCATGGAAACATAATAGGTTCAGATCTGAAATCATGGCACTCGGGCCCTAGTGACAAGCATTAAGCATAGCAAACTCATAGCAACATCAATCTCAGAATATAATGGATACTAGGGATCAAACCCTGACAAAACTAACTCGATTACATGATAAATATCATCCAACCCATCACTGTCCAGCAAGCCTACGATGGAATTACTCATGCACCGCGGTGAGCATCATGAAATTGGGGATGGAGGAAGGTTGGTGATGACGATGGCGATGGATTCCCCTCTCCGGAGCCCCGAACGGACTCCAGGTCAGCCGTCCCGAGAGAGATTAGGGCTTGGAGGCGGCTCCGTATCGTAAAATGCGATGAATCCTTCTCTTTGATTTTTTCTCCCCGAACGTGAATATATAGAGTTGGAGTTGAGGTCGATGGAGCATCAGGGGGCCCACGAGGCAAGGGGCGCGCCCCCCACCCTCGTGGACAGGATGTGGGCCCCCTGACGTAGATTCTTTCGCCAGTATTTTTATATATTCCAAAAATATTCTCCGTGAAGTTTCAAGTCATTCCGAGAACTTTTATTTCTGCACAAAAATAACACCATGGCAACTCTGCTGAAAACAGCGTCAGTCCGGGTTAATTCCATTCAAATCATGCAAGTTAGAGTCCAAAACAAGGGCAAAAGTGTCTGGAAAAGTAGATACGTTGGAGACATATCAACTCCCCCAATCTTAAACCTTTGCTTGTCCTCAAGCAATTCAGTTGATAAACTAAAAGTGATAAAGAAAAACTTTTACACGCTCTGTTTGCTCTTGTTGTTGTAAACATGTTAAGCCAGCATTCAAGTTTTCAGCAAAGATTATGAACTAACCATACTCACAATAACATTTAGGTCTCATATCAATGGCATAATCAACTAGCGAGGAATAATAATAAATCTCGGATGACAACACTTTCTAAAAACAATCATAATATGATATGACAAGATGGTATCTCGCTAGCCCTTTCTAAGACTGCAAAACATAAATGCAGAGCACCCGTGAAGATCAAGGGCTGACTAGAAATTGTAATTCATGGTAAAAGAGATCCAGCCACAGTCATATTCAATATAAACTAATAGTAATACATGCAAATGACAGTGATGCTCTCCAATGGGTGCTTTTTAATAAGAGGATGATGACTCAACATAAAAGTAAATAGATAGGCCCTTCTCAGAGGGAAGCAGGGATTTGTAGACGTGCCAGAGCTCGGTTTTGAAATAGAGATGAATAATATTTTGAGCGGTATACTTTCATTGTCAACATAACAACCGAGAGATCTCGATATCTTCCATGCTAAACACATTATAGGCGGTTCCCAAATAGAATGGTAAAGTTTATAGTCCCCCACCACCAACAAGCATCAATCCATGGCTTGCATGAAACAACGGGTGCCTCCAACTAACAACAATCCTGGGGGAGTTTTGTTTGCAATTATTTTGATTTGGTTTGAGCATGGGACTGGGCATCCCAGTGACCAGCCATTTTCTCGTGAGTGAGGAGCGAGTCCACTCCTCTTGGGAATAACCCACCTAGCATGGAAGATACACACAACCCCAGTTGATACATGAGCTCATACAAAACAGAATTTTTATTTGAAGGTTTAGAGTTTGGCACATACAAATTTACTTGGAATGGCGGGCAGATACCGCATATAGGAAGGTATTGCGGACTCATATGGAATAACTTTTGGGGTTTATGGAGTTGGATGCACAAGCAGTATTCTCGCTTAGTACAAGTGAAGGCTAGAAAGACTGGGAAGCGACCAGCTAGAGAGCGACAACAGTCATGAACATGCATTGAAATTAATCAACACTGAGTGCAAGCATGAGTAGGATATAATTCACCATGAACATAAATATCGTGGAGGCTATGTTGATTTTGTTTCAACTACATGTGTGAACATGTGCCAAGTAAAGCCACTCGAATCGTTCAAAGGAGGATACCACCCTATCATACCACATCACAACCATTTTAATAGCATGTTGGCACGCAAGGTAGACCATTATAAACTCCTAGCAAATTAAGTATGGCATGGGCAACTATAATCTCTAATTGTCATTGCAAACATGTTTCATTCATAATAGGCTGAATCATGAACGATGAACTAATCATATTTACAAAAACAAGAGAGGTCGAGTTCATACCAGCTTTTCTCATCTCAATTAGTTCATCATATATCGTCATTATTGCCTTTCACTTGCACAACCGAATAGTGTGGATAATAATAATAGTGCACGTGCATTAGACTAAGCTGGAATCTGCAAGCATTCAATTCAAGGGAGAAGACAAGGTAATATGGGCTCTTTTTTTAGATCAACAATAATGCATATGAGAGCCACTCAACATTTTCATCATTGACTTCTCCTCTCGACTCCCAAAGAAAAGAAAAGAAACAAAACTATTTACACAGGAAAGCTCCCAACAAGCAAAAGAAGAACGAGAAATCTTTTTGGGTTTTCTTTTTAATTACTACTACATGCATGGAAAGTAAACTAGCTAAAAGCTACAACTATTTTTTTTGTTTCTTAAGGTTTTTCAAACACACAAGAAGAAAGCTTAAAACAGAAATTAAACTAGCATGAATGATACAATGAAAAAGTATGAGCACCGACAACTAGAATGAGTGTGTGAACATGAATGTAATGTCGGTGAGAAATACGTACTC